>NW_007257545.1:0-52758 GCF_000164805.1 Carlito syrichta
CCTAACCCTTAACTGTACCCCACAAAACCATAATAAAAAATATTTATTATGAAAAAAAAATTAGATTCTCACTCTTGTTGCTCAGGCTAGAGAGCCATGGCCCACTCACAACCACCGCAGCCTCGACCTGCTTGGCTTAGGCGACCCTTCCACCTCAGCCTTCCAAGTAACTGGAACTACAGACACACACCAACATGCCTGGCTAGTTTTTTGTGATTTATTGTAGAGACGAGGTCTCATCAAGTTGCCCAGGCTGGTCTGGAACCCCCAGGCTCGACAATTCTCTCCATGGCCTCCCAAAGTGCTGGGATTACAGGCTGAGCCACTGCACCCAGCCCCATTAATATCTTAATGTTGGAATGGGAGCAGAAATTCCCCTGAAGAAGGGAGGTAATGTTCCCAATCAGAAAGGCGTTCAGGGCAAGCAGGGCTATAGACGAGCATATCCTTGGGAGCCAGATCCCCTCACCCCGGCAGGAAGAGTTTAGGATGTTGAGTCCGTTTGAATACAGTTAAATCACTTATAAGCTATGTGATCTTGGGCTCAGTTTTCTTGTCTATAAAGTGGGCATAATCATTCAAGGGAGAGGAGAAAAATTGCATTTCTTGATGAAAGAGTTGCAAAGTATCGTGGCTGATTTTGGAATCTACCACATTTGAAACCAACTAGAAGGAGGTGCATCAGGTTGTAAGTGGGGAAACTAGGTAGGAGGGGGAAATGGAGTATTCCATGGAAGTTAAGACTGAGACTCGGAGTGGAAAAAGGTGGCCAGTGAGCCAGTGATATCTTGAGTGACTGACTTCTATGTTAAGGACAGGAAAATAAATAGGAATTGACCAGAGGAAAGAAGAGAAGAGAATGTGCTAGGCAGAGGTAAGAGCACATAGAAAAAAGCAAAACTTATGAAAACACAGTGCAAAGGCCGGGCTCAGTGACTCAGCCTGTAAATCCAGCACTTTGGGAGGCCGAGGCGAGTGGATTGCCTGGGCCTGCGGGTTCGAGACCCGCCTGGTCAACTTGGCGAGACCTCATCTCTACAATAAATCAAAAATTATCTGGGCGTGTTAGCGTGCACCTGTAGTTCTGGCTCCTTGGAAGGCTGAGGTGGAAGGATCGCCAGAGCCCAGCGGGGCAAGGCTGCAGTGGCCAGGAGTGTGCCACTGTACTTCAGTCTGGGCGACAGAGTGAGACTCCAACTCAAAAAAAAAAAAAAAAAGAAAACACGGTGCACCGATAGGAGCTAAGGGTAGTTCAACGTGACCTGAGCATGAAGTGCAAAGAGGGCAGCAAGATGGCAACAGCTGGGCCTGAGAGGCAAGCAGGGACCTGCCCAGCAAGAAGCTCTTGCAAGTCTTGCTACTCAATTAGGGCTTAACCCTGAAAGCAATCAGGAGATACAGACAGTTTTAAGTAGGAAAGGAACATGACCAAATTTGCAATTTATGTAAATCAGATCTTACTGTACACCCATTGAAATACCTAAAATTAAAAACACAGACAAAGTTGGGCACAGTGGTTCACGCCTATAATCCCAGCACTTTGGGAGCCTGAGGCGAGAGGATTGCCTGAGCCCAGAGGTTCCAGACCAACCTGGGCAACTTGGCGAGACCTCATCTCTACAATAAGTACAAAAATTAGCCAGGCATGGTGGCATGTGCCTGTAGTTCCGGCTACTTGGAAGGCTGAGGTAGAAGGATCACAGGTCGACGCTGGGGTGGCTGTGAGTGTGCCACTGCACTCCAGCCTAGACAACGAGACTCCAACTCAAAAAAAGAAAGCAAAAGCAAAACATAGACAATAGTGAGGGTTGGCAAAAATGTGGAACAACTGGAACTTTCATGCACTGCTGGTAGAAATGCAAAACGGTAGAGTCATTTTGGAAAACCATTTGGCAATTCCTTATAAAGTTAAACATTCACTTATTACATGACCTAGCAATCCCATATGTTTTCCTAAGGGAAAGGAAAAGTTACATTCACATAAAAACCTGTACACACAATCCAGGCATGGTGGTGCACACCTGCAGTCCCAGTTACTAGGGAGGCCGATACAGGAGGATTACTTGAGTCCAGGAGTTTGAGGCCAGCCTGGGCAATATAGCAAGACTCTGTCTCTAAAAAAAGTTTTGTTTAAACCTGTACATGATTATTTATAGTAAATCTGTTTATTATAACACAAAACTGTAAGCAGCCCAAATTTCAACTGGAGAATGGCTAAACAGTGGACCATCCACACAATGGAATACTAGTCAGCACTACAAAGGGACAAACTACTGACACAATAACTCGAATAAATGTCACACACAGCATGCTAAGTGGAAGAAACCAAAAAGTTGACATACTGTACGAGTCCATTAATATGAAAATCTGGAAATGGTCAACCTATAGGAATGGAAAATCTCTATGGCGACAGAAACTCCATCAGTGGTTGCCAGGGAATAGGAGTGGGAGTAGGGGGTTGACGATCAGTGGGCAGCATGATGAGATTTGGGTAATGATGGAGCTGCTCTGTATCCTGACTTGGGTAATGGTTTCATAACTTGATTTTTTTTTTTTTTTTTTGAGTTGGAGTCTCACTCTGTCGCCCAGACTGGAGTGCAGTGGCTGCTCCCAGCCACCGCAGCCTCGACCTGCTGGGCTCCGGTGATCCTTCCGCCTCAGCCTTTCAAGTAGCTGGAACTACAGGCACATGCTACCATGCACTGCTAGTTTCTGATTTATTGTAGAGGTGAGGTCTCGCCAAGTTGCCCAGATGGGTCTTGAACCCGCAGGCTCAGGCAATCCACTCACCTCAGCCTCCCAAAGCGTGGGATTACAGGCTGAACCACCGAACCCGGCTCATAACTAGATTTATCAACATCTATAGACCTGTACAACCAGAAGGGTGAATATTGTTATATGTTATTTTCAAACAGTGAAACTTTAAAAATTGCATCTTGACAGGTCACTCCAGTTGCAGCCATCGGGATAGTGAGGGGCATGGCCAGACAAAGAGGAGCCACGTGGGAGAGTGCAGTAGGCATCCAAGTTCATGTGGTGTCCTAAAATAGAAAAGTGGCAGTGAGAATGGAGAGAAGCAGATTCATCTGAGTAATATATAGGATGGGGTGAGCAGATGAGTGGAGTCTGGATTAGAGTGACAGAAATCCGAGGAGATGAAGAACTGGGAGGACTAATGAGGATGTCATGGAAATGACTGGCTGTGAAATCCAGTAGTAAAGGAAGTTGCTTGGGAAAGACTGAAGGACAGGAAGGGCAAATGGGTCAGGGCAGGTGTATTGGGATGAATTTGGTAAAAGAGTTGGCAGAACAGAGGATGTCATCAAAATAAGCCATTGGAGTTTGAGCTTTCAGAGCTAGAACAAGGTGCAAGAGAGATGGTCATGGTTAACTGTGTATGGTGGCTTCTGTGGCACAGTGAGATTCTTGAGGGTAGGAAAGATCTCTAGTTCTCTACCCTAGCTGTTCAACATCTAGCTCAGAGGTTCTCAACCTTGGTTATATCCCCTGAGAAACTTTTAAAAATTCCCCAGGCCTAGCTGCACCTAGGCCAGTTATGTCCAAATCTCTGTGGATGGGACCTAACCAGCAATATTTTTTAAAGTTACCCAGGTGATTCCAATGTGCAGTCATGGTCAAGAATCACGGATCTAACTCACTGCTGATCACAGTGCTTCCCAACCCTGGCTACTTATTAGAATAATGTTGGCAGGCCGGGCGCAGTAGTTCAAGCCTTTAATCCCAGCACTTTGGGAGGCAGAGGCGAGAGGATTGCCTGAGCTCAGGGGTTCAAGACCAGCCTGAGCAACATGGCGAGACCTTGTCTCTACAATACATCAAAAAGAATTAGCCGGGCATGGTGGCACATGCCTGTGGTTCCAGCTACTTGGAAGACTGAGACGGAAGGATAACCTGAGTCCAGCATGTTGCGGTTGTAGTGTCCATGAGTGTGCCACTGCACTCCAACCTGAGTGACAGAGTGAGATATCAACCAAAAAAAAAAAAGAAGACGATTGTGTATTGAAAAATACACAGATGCCTGGGCCTCACTCCCAGAGATTTGGCATAAATTGGTCTGCAGTGGGGCCCTTACATCAATATTTTTTTAAAGCTCTGCAGGATATTTTAATGTGCAGCCAGGGTTGAAGATCACCAATCTAATGTACAAAAAGCATTTTAACAAATGCTTATGATGACTTTAATCAGTATTTCCACCCCTATCCTCTCTCCTGGGTCACAGAACTATCAGCCTAGGGACCTCAGACTCAATATGACTAAGGCCAAACTCAACCTCCCAAAGCCCCTAGTAGGCAATGAGGGATCTAGACCATTTGCTGGGACAGAGATTCTGGGATATGGACCCCAGTTTTGGTACTAAAGTTATCCTGTGACCTTCCACAGAGAATAAGTAGCTAAAGAGAGTTTTGAGGATGGTAGTAGGTTCATAACTCAAGGTTCAAAGAACTGAAGATAAAATTCAGTTCAGGCCAAGGAGTGTTAACTGACAGGCAAAGAAGCAGGAACATGGTTCCAAGTCAAGAACTTTCAGGGTCATCGCATCATAGAACTTCATAAGTGCTCGTGAAATGCTTGTTGAAATAGAGGAATTGAAGAAGGAATTTGGAACCCTCAATGAGCAGAGGATGGCAGACTTACATGAAAAGCTAGTGACATTTGCTCACTGAGTTCTCGAGTTTTATGTGCAGAAGAATCTTTTGAGTGTTCTTCAGCTCTGTTGGTGTCCTCCTCTTCCCAGGTCACTCCAAGTAAACTCCTACCTCAGGGCTGTTGTGTTTGCTGTTCCTTCTGCCTCGAACACTTTTTCTCCCAAGATTTTTGATGAGGCTCACTCTAAATCACTCTCACTCTTATGATTTCCTTCAGGCCTCTTTTCAAATGTCATCTTCATACTTCTTATCCCCCTTCCTGACTTATTTTTCTCCCTAGCACTTATTACTGGCTAATATACCATATATTTTACTTAAATATCTTATCTCTTCCAAGTACTAAGGCTCGACCCTGCTTAGCTTCTGAGCTCAGACGAGATCGGGTGTTTTCAGGGTGGTATGGCTGTCTATCGGAGATTTCCCCACCAACTATAAGCTCCATGCAAACAAGGATATTTGTTTGTTCCTGGCACACCCAGAGCCTAGAGCAGTGCCTCACAGCCAACCAGCATTCAATGAATGAAGCAATGAATGCGGCAGTTAAAACTGCAGACTCTACTTCTAGAGATTGTAACTCAATAGGCCTGGGTAGGGTCCAGTAACACACATGTTTACCAGGTGGTTCTAAAGGAGATAGCTGGAGGACACAGGTGAAGAAACATTTCTTAAAGAAGGTATTGCCTGGAGTGAATGTCCCTCTGATACAATTATTTTGACATCCAACAGAGAGCAGGAGGCTGAGGACTTAGGAGATCAGGATCCCGGCCATCTGTACTGGTTTCTTTCCTGCACTGAGATGTGTGTCACATCGGGCGATTTGGCCAAAGAAAATGAGTGTGCACAGAAGGTAAGGACATGGGTGGCAGCTCCTGGGAGGATGCCTCACTGTGACAGTCTACCTGCACTTCTGGGCAAAATCCTAGGTGGAAGAAGCACAGTTCCTGCCATGGGAGAAGACTTTCTCGAAGCAGGAGTCTGAGCTTGACAGGAAGTTAGGTTGGCAGCACTCCTTTTGGCCAAAACTCTGCTTTAATAGACAGGGTCAGTGGTACTGGTAAATGTTTGACAACCAGCTCTGGGGATGGCAGTGGATGGAAACAAGCATGCGTGCAGATACGTCCATACGTTTATTATAAATTGTACTGATAACAAGAATGCTTATACAGGCTGGGCGTGGTGGCTCATGCCTATAATCTTAGCACTTTATGAGGCCAAGGTGGGAGGATTGCTTGAGCCCAGAAATTCAAGACCAGCCTGGGCAACATAGTGAGGCCTTGTCTGTACAAAAAATTTTAAAAATTAGCTGGGCATGGTGGTACACACCTATAGACCTGCTACTTGGAGAGCTGAGCTGGAGGATCACCTGAGCCCAAGAGGTCAAGGCTGCAGTGAACTGTGATCATGCCACTGTACTTCCAGCCTGAGCGACAGAGTGAGACCCCAACTCAAAAAAAAAAAAAAGAAAAGAAAAGAAAAAGAGAAAGGAAAGAAAAAGAATGAAAGAATGTGTATACTCACTTTACACATAATAATAAAGTATAAAATTCTCTTCCTTTTAAATTACACATAGCCAATGAATTCTTACAGAATGCATTTGTTGAACTCTTATATCTGTAGTTAATATGATTACGAATCCATCATGATTTGACAATCTTTTGTGCTATTCACAATGTAACTACTACAGACACAACACACATTGACATTTAATCTGCATTATTAATGTCTTCTCTATCATTTTCTAAAGTCTAGACATCTAATCAAAAAAACATGAAATCAGTCCCTGCTTTGAAGCATTGGAATTGTGGCTGGTTTCTAGCTGCCAGTATGTTGTCCTGAACACCAAGTTGCAAGTTGGGAACAGATGCTCGGTAGTACCCCATTACATAGTAGTTCCACAATATTTATGTGGCTATATACTAATAATAAATAGCACATTTGTTATGGTAAGATATATATATACATCTATGAATGTAGTTACATGTATACTTCAAGAGCATAGATATTAGTAAAATTATTATAAAGCAATTTTGAGACTGGGCTCGGTGGCTCAACCTGTAATCCCAACACTTTGGGAGGCCGAGGTGAGTAGATTACCTGAGCCCACAGGTTCAAGATCAGCCCCGGCAACCTGGCAAGACCTCGTCTGTGCAATAAATCAAAAATTAGCTGGGCATGGTAGCGCGCTCCTGTAGTTCCAGCTACTTGGAAAGTTGAGGCAGAAGGATCGCTGGAGCCCAGCAAGTCGATGCTGGGGTGGCCGTAAGCTTGCCAATGCACTCTAGTCTGGGAGACAGAGTGAGATTCCAACTCAAAAAAAAAAAAAAAACATTTTGAGTATTAACTACCTTTCAAAATATAATTTAGCGAATTATAAGTTTATATAATTTAATTTTTAATAGATGCCATGTTTAACAACCAGCTTGCAAAATCCTAACTATTTTACAATCATCTCTGCAAGCCAGCTCCAGCATACCACTGGCCAGATCCCAGCATCGGGAAGGAATCAGTCACACATTGGGAGGCTCCAGGATTCACTCACTAAGAGGATCAAAGCAGGCTCACCTCAAAGCAGGCTGGAAGCCAGTGTATGCAGATTTGGAGGTTGGCAACTGGTATGATATTCAATATCCATATTCCTTTCATTCTGCTTCTCCCCCAAACTTGGCTGTTCCTCAGCGTAGATAATGATAGTGAAGTTAGGGTCCCCAAAAGTGGGTTGAAACATCAGTGAACAGGTTTAGGAGAGAGATTTTACTCTATAAGAGATGTGTTTTTTTCAGGTAAAGTGGAAGGAATACGCCATAAAATTATTGCATACTTGAGAGTTTTTCGGGGCCTAAAAACAACATTATTTTATTCTAAAATTCAGGTTTTCTCAGGAGCGTGTCCATAGGAAGATTGGATTCTGGAAAACAAACAATTGCTCAGAGTGTTTTGTCACTTTGTCTTTGTTATTTAAGAGATGGGGTCCTGCTCTGTCATCCAGACTGGAGTGCAATGACGCAATCATAACTCACAGCAGCCTTGAAATCTTGGGCTGCAGCAATCCTCCTGCTCTGGCCTCCCAAGTAGCTGGGACTATAGGTGTGCACCACCACACCCATCTTGATCAGAATCTGAAAGGAGAGCATCATAAATTTGAGAATACATGGAATCAGCTTAACAAACAGGTTTTAATGTTGCTGTCAAGGCAGGAATGGTGAAATGAGAGAGGATGGAAGAGAAAGGTACCTGAACCTACAAAGAGTATTAACTCTATCTTGGTAAAGGAGAAAGGAACCAACTAACCCAACCAAATCCACTTAAAGTAAGCACAAGGAAGCACCAGAGGGGAATGGAGCAAGAATTCCAGAGGAAGTAGCATTGAGTTCTACTGAGGAATAGTAACAGTTGCTAAAAAAGAATGCTTTTAGGCCAGGCTTGGTGGCTCACGACTGTAATCCCAGCACTTTGGGAGGCAGAGGTGAGAGGATGGCCTGAACCCAGGGGCTCGAGAACAGCCTGGGCAACTTGGCAAGACCTCATCTCTACAATAAATCAAAAATATCAGCCAAATATGGTGGTGCAGGCCTATAGTTCAGCTACTTGGAAGGCTGAGGTAGAAGGATTGCCTGAGCCCAGCAGGTCAAGACTGCAGTGGCTGTGAGTGTGGCACTGTACTCTAGCCTGGGCGACAGAGTGAGAATCCAACTCAAAAAGAAAAAAGAATGCTTTAAGATTATCAAAATAGAGAAAGTATACTGAAAAGTTAAAAAGCAATAGACTAGGCATGGTGGCTCATGCCTGTAATCTCAGCTCTTTGGGAGGGTGAGGTGAAAGATTGCCTGAGCCCACGGATTCAAGACCAGCCTAGGCAACAGGCAAGACCTGTCTCTATAATAAATCAAAAAATTAGCTGGGCATGATGGTGCGTGCCTGTAGTTCCAGCTACTTGGAAGGCTGAGACATAAGTATTTCCTGAGCCCAGCAGGTGGAGGCTGCGGTAGCCATGTGCGTGACACTGTACTCCAACCTGGGCGACAGAGTGAAACTCCAATAAAAAAAAAAAAATTGAAAAAAAAAGTGAAAGAACAAACATCCCTAGGTAGAGATCTGTATGATAAGGAACTGAGGCCTCCTAACAACAGCCAGCACTAACTTGCCAGCTCTATGAGCAAGGTGCATTATCTTGAAAGTAGATCCTTCAGCCCCAGTCAAGCTTTCAAATGACTACACTTTTGCTGACATCTCAGCCGCAATCTCTGCAGGACAGTTGTCTGGGTGGCCTTGGACCAACCCAGCTCTCCTCCCTTTCTCACATGTATTTCTCAAGAAAAATTGTAGCATGTTCTGGAAATGCAACACCCTGAGATACGAACTGGATAGAATAGCCTGAGCTCTATTCCAGTCCCCCACTACCCCCGGAACAGAATGTTAGTCCAATGCGTTAGCCCAGCAATCCAGTGACTCCATGGCATAAAATCCAGGGTGGGCCACTTTGTGGGGTCCCTCTACTGTGGTGCAAGTGGGGCACCCACAGTGAAGATTCCTTCCACCTTAGTCAGCTTTCCCTGGGGAAGCAGCTCGCAATGAATCCTAGGCTTCTCTTATCCCTTGCTGCCTACCTGTATGTAATCAATGGGTTTCATGTACTTTGTATATGAGCGTGCTCTATTTCACTCAACTCAGGCAAGTTGGTAAACAGTACACAAGAAACCTGCTTCACAACTTTGTGAGAGACCCCATGCCTAAACCATGCAACTAGTCTGAATTACTGACTCACAGATACTTTTTGAGATGATGAATGTTGGCTGTTATTTTTTATAAAAAGCCAAAGAAACAGAAGGTTGGAGAATATGCTGTTTTTCCTGAGGTCACAGTAGCTTTAGGACAGAGAATGGTTGAGGGGGAGGAAGATCTCTGGTTTGGACAACTGTCGGAACAGGGAGAGACCTTTGAAGCAGAACACAGAGATCTTTTATTTTTAATTTTCTTTCTTTTTTTTTTTTTTTGGAATGGGAGTCTCACTTTGTCGCCCAGGCTGGAGTGCAGTGGCATGCTAATGGCCACTGCAATCTCGACCTACTGGGTTCAGGAAATCCTTCTGCCTCAGTCTTCCAAGTAGCTGCAACTACATGCACGCACCATCATACCCGGCTAATTTTTCTTGATTTATTGTAGAGCATCTCACCAAGTTGTTCAGGTTGGTCTCAAACCCATGGGCTCAGACAATTCTCTCACCTCGTCCTCCCAAAGTGCTGGGATTATAGGCGTGAGCTACCACACTTGGCCCAGTGAGTTCTAGAGTTGGAAATAGTCACATCCAGCCTATTGGGATCCTGGTAAGGATGAAGAAGCAAAGCACTATAAGTTTAAGACTGGGACTTTGGGGAGAGCAATGCCAGAAAATCTTATGGAAAAATTAACTTTTATAAATGCAAGATGCCTGGTTAGAAGAGAGGGTGTGGACCATGTCTTAAGCACCCTTCAAAGAGGCAATTCACATGGTTGGGATGTCATCCTAGAACTATGTTCTCATTACCCTTTTTGATGTTGCTGTTGTTGTTGTTATTTTAAGTCACGGTCTCACAATGTCACTCTGCTGTAGTGCAGTGGCACGATCACAGCTTACTGCACCCTTGACCTCCTAGGCTCAGGTGATCCTTATGCCTCAGCCTCCCAAGTAGCTGTAACTACAGATGGGCACCTCACACCTTGTTTATTTTGCTGTTGCTGTTGTTGTTTTGTAGTGATGAACTCTCGCTATGTTGCTCAGGCTGGTTTTGAACTCCTGGGCTCAAGTAATTCATTACCCTTTTATAGTGCATTTGTCCCTGTTGAGTTGTCTCTTTTTCTTCTGCTCTGCTTTCCTTACCTGCCCTTGTATGATCGGTGCATGCCTGGTAATTTGTGCAGGGCTCTGGGAACGCTACTTTTGTCTGAGAGATTATGATAATGAGTAGATCCGTACTTATGTCATAAACTGCCAAGGAGGTACTGTTTGTTTCTAGGATATGTGTGTGCTTTATACCAGATCTGGGATTGTGATTATCTTGTTGCTTTGTCCATCCTCTCAATCTGTGCTGTATAACATAGCAATCCCCAACCATAGGTGGGTATGTAAATTGAAATTAACCAAAACTAAATTTAATTTAAAATTTAGTTTCTTGGTCTCATTACTATATTTTAAGTGTTCCACACCACTTGAGCTCAATAGTCTATGTCAGTGTTTCTACACCTTTTATTATTACCTCCCTGCAAGGACCCCTTTTAGACTTTTTTTCTAATTGCCATCCCCAGTGAGCTTTTTTTTTTTTTTTTTTGAGTTGGAGTCTCACTCTGCTGCCCAGACTGGAGTGCAGTGGCCGCTCCCGGCCACTGCAGACTCGATCTACTGGGCTCCAGTGATCCCTCCGCCTCAGCCTTCCAAGTAGCTGGAACTACAGGCACGCGCTACCATGCCCAGCTAATTTTTTGATTTATTGTAGAGATGAGGTCTCGCCAAGTTGCCCAGGCGGGTCTCGAACCCCCGGGCTCAGGCAATCCACTCACTTCAGCCTCCCAAAGGCATGGGATTATAGGGTGAGCCACCGAGCCCGGCTCCCAGTGAGCTTTTAATAACAGAGAAGTACTCTATATCTCCCCATGTGCTATATGTATAACTTTAATTCATAAATAAACACAGTAACATTTTTTTTTTTTTGCCCAACGAGGAACCAATTTTTGCCCCCTGGAGGCAGTGTTAAGAATGCATGTATTGGTCAGGCACGTGGCTCACGCCTGTAATCCCAGCAATTTGGGAGGCAGAGGAGAGAGGACTGCCTGAGCCCAAGGTTTCAAGACCAGCCTGGACAACTTGGCAAGACCTTGTCTCTATGATAAATCAAAAAATTACCCAGGCTTGGTAGTGCACACCTGTAAGTTCCAGCTACTTGGAAGGATTGCCTGTGCCCAGTAGGTTGAGGCTGCAGTGGCCGTGAGCATGCCACTGCATTCCTGCCTGGGTGACAGAGTGAGACTCCAACTCAAAAAAAAAAAAAAAAAAAGGATGCCTGTATTATATGAACCAGGGTCAAGATTAGGGTGAGGCAAGTGAGGAACCCAGGCCTCAAAATTTAAGAAGGCACTTGCTCCCATTGTCATTCAAAAGTAGGGTTGGCACCTGAAAGTAAGTGTCCTTAAATTTTGCACCCTGCATACCTCACATGCCTCACTCTATTCCCAGTTCTTATATGAACATTGCCATCATCACAGAAAGTTGTATTGGTTTAGAAATTTGGAAAGGTGGAATCAAAGAAGGCTTGGAATTGAACAAAATCCATTTAGAAGAGCTGTAGTTTAGTCCAGAAACATACTCAGGCTACAGGTCAGTTGTTCTCAACCTAGCTGTTCATTAGAATCATCTGAGGAGCTTTTTTTTTTTTTTTCCCTGAGTCAGAGCCTCACTCTGTTGCCCAGGCTGGAGTGCAGTGGCACACTAACGGCCACCGCAACCTCAACCTGCTAGGCTCAGGCACTCCTTCCTCCTCAATTTTCCAAGTAGCTGTAACTACAGGCACACACTACCACTGGCTTATTGTTTGACTTATTGTAAAAACAAGGTCTCACCAAGCTGTCCAGGCTGGTCTTGAACCACTGAGCTCAGGCAGTTCTCTCACCTCAGTCTCCCTAAGTGCTGGGATTACAGGCTTGAGTCACTGTGCCCGGCCTCTGAAGAGCTTTAAAACTCCTAATGCCTGGGCCCTACTCCAGGCCAGTGAAGCCTAAATCTCTGGGGTTAGGGGGATAAGGCCTGGTGATGGCCTTTTTATCAAGCTGCCAGGTGATTCTAATGTGCAGCCTGGGCTGAGAATCCCTGCTCTCAGTGTGGAGGAAAGAAGCCAAGTTCCAGCCACCTACCCCCACCCTTCAGACCTCCCTGCTGTATTTTAAGAGGCAAAAGTAGAAAGAGAACTTTAATTGTTCTGTAGGAACAAAGGATTAATTTGATAAAGGAAATTCATAGTGTGAAAATGTAGAGGAGAGCCTTGTCTAGGGAATTTTATGTCACAAGCGTTGTGTGGTTTGGACTTGTTATTGTATCAAACCCTCACTGTAGAGCCTGACTGGACACTGTAACTGAGTAGCATTGAGGTGGTAATTAATCCAGGAACGCTCTTAGGTTCAGTGACGACTGTGGCCTTGGGGTTAATTTATTAACATTCTGCCTCACCTCTACAGCAGTTTCTGGGACCAGTGCCAAAAAGACATTCTTAAAGGTTCCATGTTTGGGACGTTAGCCATGGAAGTCAGAATCCACTAAGGAATGTGTAAAAACTCACCTGCCAAATCAAACAAATTGCTTTTATTAAAAGAAAAAAAAACTTAAAAAATGAAGTTTCCATGCTAAACCTAGTGGTCGCTTTTCATTGCTCCCAGATGAATAGTGGGACTAAAATTTCAACACTAAAGGTCTGGGTAGGATTTTATCTCTGCTGATGGTGACTGTAGCAACACCATCCTTGTTGTCCGCAGCCTAATTGTCAAACAAATTCTAATTTAAAGGAGAACAAACTGTGGAGGAGATGTTTGAATTCTATTAATAAGTGACATTAACACCCACCTTCACCCCAGTCCCATTCTTTTTTCTTTTTTTTTTTGAGTTGGAGTCTCACTCTGTCGCCCAGGCTATAGTGCAGTGGCACGCTCCCGGCCACCGCAGCCTCTACCTCCTGAGCTCAAGCAATCCTTCCACCTCAGCCTTCCAAGTAGCCAGAACTACAGGCACGTGCTACCATGCCTGGCTGATTTTTTGATTTATTGTAGAGACAAGGTCTCACCATATTGCCCAGGCTGGTCTCGAACCTGCAGGTTCAGACAATCCTCTCGCCTCGGCCTCCCAAAGTGCTGGGATTATAGCCTTGAGCCACTGCACCCTGCCTCCCAGTCCCATTCTTAATGAACGGGCACACGTGTGCACACAGACACACACAGCTTAAGAGGAATAGTTTTGTGCACCAAGGTCAAGGTAGTACATCCCCTAGGTTCTGTGGGGCAGTATTTTCACCTGAAGAAGAAAGATGCAAGGAAACATTCATTGCAGCATTCTCTTAGTGTCTGTATTTTCTCCTAGGATTCTTATTTATGCATCTCAGTGTTGGTTTATTTCTCTCTTAATCCAGGCCACTGGTGGGTGGGAAAGGGTTCAAGTCTTCTCCTGAGTGAGGATCAAAGGAGATCTGGAGTAGGATATGGAAAAAGGAGGCCTGGAGTGGGTTATGTAAGTTTTACCAACTTAAGGCAATTGGTATGCTCTAGAGTCACATGAACATCAGCTGACTCAACAAGGGGGTGGCATTGGAGTCTGTAGCCAGTAATAAATAATTTCCCGGGCATCCTTCTCTGTAATTAGAGGGGTAATCAATCAGGATAGTCAAGGATTTGGGTAGAAGTTCATTTCTCAGCTATCTCTTCACCTCCTCCCTAGATATAAGATCAACAGTGTTATTGAACTGAACTGGGGTTCACCTATCTAGTACAGTAAGGCCAAGTATTTATACTGGGATCTGCAGTAGGAGAAAGGAGGATATTTATCTGTAGGGTAACAAGCAAGGAGAATTTAGCAGCACTCTCTTAAATCCTAACCTCCTCAATGACTTGCACGTAAGGGTTTTTAAAAGCAGAAGAAATTTTCAGGAAAGCAGAAGTTACAGACAAAATTGTAAATCAATACATGGGGAGGTTGCACATTAATTTGACCTAAAAGGGTAAGATATCTTGAAGAAGGAGGTGGGGGCATGGGGACTTAGATAGGTAGACTTAAAGATTTTCTGATTTGCAATTGGTTCAGGAAAAGAAGCTTTGTTTAAAAATTGGAGTCAGCAGAAATGTTAGCTCTGGCTCATAAGTGTTACTCTCTCCTGGCCCCTCAAGAAGAAAATTAGAATGAATAACAGCAAACAGTGGAGGGTCAAAATTCAGTTTTCCCTTATCTGAGACCTATATGGCAGCAGATTCATTTGGTGGGGGGGGGTCTGGGTCTCTGAAGAACAACTCAGGGTCGTATTATGTTAAGAAGTGATCTTTTTACCTATAATCCCAGTACTTTGGGAGGCCGAGGTAAGAGGATTGTCTGAGTCCACAGGTTCTAGACCACCCTGAGCAACTTGACGAGACCTCATCTCTACAATAAACCAAGAAAAATTAGCCAGGCATGATGGCGCATGCCTCTAGGTCCAGCCTCTTGGAAGGCTGAGGCAGAAGAATCACCTGAGCCCAGAAGGTCAAGGCTGCGGTGCCTGGGCAACAGAGTGAGACTCAGACTCAAAAAAAAAAAAAACAAAGGGGGATTTTTGTTTCATCAAACATCTCTTGATTGTAACTTCCTTGGCTATTGTTTTAAGCTATTATTACTATCTTGCTTGTCAAGTTGCTTATTTACTTCTCAGTGCCAGCTCCATGCCCGGAATTTCCCTTGAAAGAACTCAAGGTTTTCTTTATTTTCATGCTTGGGTGAAGGGTTGTGCACAAGCCCTTAAGAGGGGTCTCTGCTCCATTTCAACAAGTATCAGTGGCCTTGTGTGCCTTCAACAGGGAGGTGTAATGGCAGGACCAACCCAAACTGGCCCTACCCTGTTGATAACAAAATGTCATGTTATCTTGTAAGGTGTACCAGAGCCAGATTGCAAACCAGGTAGCCAGAATGCACTATAGAAAAAGCTTTGACCTCTAACAACACCTGGAACCAACATTTCCTTTCTATGGAACCAAGAAGACTAGAACATGACCAGAACCTGAATACAGAAGCCCTTTCAGAAGCAACAGGTCCATTGGCCAGGAAACTCTAGGACTGAAATTTGCCTCAGCACACCTTGGTCAAGTTTGAAACCTTACAATCAGATCCTGTCAAACCAACATTCCTAATACTTTTCCTCGACCTTAGGTTCCTTAAACTTGTCCCAGCCTCCTAAATTGGTGAGATAGATTTGAGCTACATCTCCTGTCTCCTTGCCTTTATTTTCTTAAAAGCTGGTACCATAGTGATGTCAGGTGGTATAGTGTATAGTTGCTCCATGGGTTCTTTACTTTGCCACAGGAAAGAATTTCAGAACGAGTCCAAACCATAATTTAAAGGAAAGTTTGTATTCAAGAAAGAATGTGGTGCCCTAAAGGAAAGGACACCTGCTTGCCTTTAACAAGAAGCTTTATATAACGTTTACAACTATGATTTAACAAATTATTCCAGAAGCTAAGACTGGAGAGATGCAGGAATCTGATCATGAGTGTTGACATCTTAACATTTTAAAATCATAAGGATCTTCTAAATAATGAAAGTTACTACTTAATTAGATTGGGGCTTTTCTTAGAACACTATGCCTTTGTTCTTTGAGTAATTCCTCACCGTTTCTGTGATTTACTGCACTGGTAATTCTACATTTCAACTCACGGGTGGTCAGGTTTGATATGCCTGGCCAGTCAGATGAAAGTTGTGCACCAATAAGAAAAGACACTGTGGCTCACGCCTATAATCCCAGCACTTTGAGAGGCTGAGATGAGAGAATTATCTGAGCTCACAGGTTTGAGACCAGCCCTGGCAAGTTGGTGAGATCTAATCTCTACAATAAATAAAAAAATTTGCTGGGCATGGTAGCACATGCCTGTAGTTCCAGCCACTTGGAAGGCTAAAGGGGAAGCATCGTCTGAACCCAGCAGGTCGAGGCTGCAGTGGTCATGAGTGTGCCACTGCACTCCAGTCTGGGTGACAGAATAAGACTCTGTCTCAAAAAAAAAAAAAGAAAGAAAAGACACTGAAATGCTTAACCGTCCTGTTCCTCAGTTATCTAAATTAGACCTGCCTAAGGAAACTTGCCTAACTACATCTAAATTATGTGCTATGTTAACTATGCCTACCTCAATAGTATTGGCTTCTGTGAACACCCAAGCAGTTAGCCCATTGCTTGGGAACAGAGGTGGTTTTTAAGAGCTAAAAGTTTGAATATTTATCCTTCTCCCTTAGCTCCTCCAAAATGTTGTTCCTTCTGTGTGCTCTAATGTTGGAGCTCAGAGCTGATACCCTAAAATATGGTGCTTTGACATGCTGAACTGAAGAAGCCTCAAGGTCTCTCTGATAACACAGAGATCCCCATACATACCATCTCCTCTCCTAAAGCACAAGATGAAGATGGAGTTCCATTATCTGCCTAAGATCCAGGCCCACCAAGGAGAACAATTATTTTTTCTTCCCCTCCCTGTAAGACCAAGAATGTAAGCACTCCTGATCAGATTCTTTATAAGTTCTATCAAAGATAACTATTTACAAGTTAATTTCTATTCCCTGATCCATTCATTCTCCCTAGTAATCCTTTATTGTCCCTTAACAGAATTTCTCTTCTTCCCCCTCCATAACCTGATTTGCAAGGACCAAGCCCCTATTCCCTCTGTAATCGCAATATGATATGTAAATTTCTGAATTCCATTGAGGAAGGAAGATTCTGTGGTTCTTCCCATGTACATGAATGTGAATAAATTTGTATGCCTTTTCTTCAATTAATATGCCTTTTGTGAGTTGATTCTTCAGTGAACTTTCAGAGGGCAAAAAGAGAAGCTCTTTATTGGCCCTCACACTTATTAAATGAGAATTCTACCTAGACAACTAAGCTAAAAACCTTAAAGTCCTTCCAGACACCTCCTTTTCTAACACATGCTTAAAAATCTCTTGGTTTTTAACCTCCTCAATATCTTCCCCTTCTATCCCATTTTTCTCCATCATTCTTGCTGACATTTCTGGTTACCATCATCTCTCTTCTGTACTCACAATGCTGTTTTATTTATTCTTTGAAAATTATATTTGATTGCATAAGACATGAATATATTACCATTTTTTAAAAATTCAAACAATATGGATAATCAAAATTTCAAGACTTAGCCATGATAATCAGTTGGGAGTGTTGAAGATATTTTCTATGCATATCTATACATTTAAAAATTGAGGGTTTTTTTTTTATAACACAAATAGTACCATAAATTGGTTTTGCCTTTTTTTTTTTCTTAGCAATATAGCTTGAAGATTTTTTATGTCAATATATAGAGAACCACCTAATTTGGGCTGCTCCGTAGTATTCCATGGTGTGCCAGGCACCCTTTAAGATAAGTCCTGTTTCCTATTTTCTGCTATGCACAGCCTTGTGTAATCCCTACTGGGTGTGTCTGTGAGGGTGTTTCCAGAGGAAATTAGCATTTGAATCAATAGACTAACTAAAAAAGATCCACCCTCACCAATGTGGATGGGCATCATCCAGTCTGTCGTGGATCCAAATAGAACAAAAAGGCAGAGAAAGGGTGAATTCTGTCTCTCAAGCTGAGACATCTATGACTTTTAAATTTCCAATGGAAAAAAAATAAATATCTGAGAATAGTTAAGAAAATTATGAAAACATGTGGAGTGGTAAGATTATCTTACCAAATATTAAAATTTAAAATAACTGTCATAATCAAAACAATACTGTAAATTACATCAAAAGACAAATGTATGCAGGGTGCAGTGGCATAAGCCTTTAGTCCCAGTGGCTCAAGAGGCTGAGGCAGGAGGATCATTTGAGTCCAAGAGTTCAAGAGTTGGAGGCTGCAGTACATTGTGATCGTGCCTGTGAATACCCACTGCACTGTAGCCTGGGTGACAGAGCGAGACCTCATTGCTACCGGGGGAAAAAAGAGATAAATGAAGTTCTGATGTTGTACTAGAGTTATGTAAGATATTACCCTTGAGGGAAACCGGGTTAAGATTACATGAACCTCTGTGCCATTTTCGCAACCTCCTATTAGTCACTAATTATTTAGAAATGAAAAGGTGTTTAAAAAAAAAGAAAAGAAAAAGATAAATGGTAATCTGGAAAGGAAAAGCAACTTTTACAAAACATGTGCATAAAGATTAACAATGACTAATATCCAAAGAGCTTTTACCAATTAAAAAGAAAAAGACAACTGAATAGAAAAAACAGGCAAATCACCTAATGGAATGAGCAATTTGTCAGTAGAACATAGAATAAAATGCTCAACACCAGTGATAGTCAAGGAAAGACAAATTAAACCAGCCTTTTTTTTCACCCATTATATTTGCCAAAATTTACATGTAAAAGAACGATAATGTCTGGTTCTGGCTGATAGTGTTGAGAAATAGAAATGGAGTCACCTGTTAAAACTAAATGTATAGGCATCCATTGACCCAGAAAGTCTACCTTTGGAAGTCTGTTTTACTGAAATGAAAGTCCCAATGTATCCAGAATCATCCTCACAGAGTCATATTGCAGACATTTTGTCATTGCTAAAAACAGAAAACAACCTGAATGTCCACCAATAAGAGAATGGTTGAATAAACAAATGAGTTAATCTAATTCATTCAGCAGGAAAAGGGCAAATTGCAGAGAAATAAGTATAAGTAATAAGTAATAAGTATACTTATTATGGTAATTTTTGCAATCCATGCCAGATCAAATAAGCAAACCAGCTAACCCATATTTAAAAAGTTGTGTTAGGGATACCCTCCTGATTACTAGCCTTGACTACCTCCAGGATAGGAGAGGACAGAAATTATAACCTTTTTTCCCTTTTACATTATTTTTGACTCTTTAAAATAAACATGCATTAATGCAATTCTTAAAAACCTAATAAAATTCTTCAAGAAGTCAAGGCAAGCTCCTGGCCAGGCGCAGTGGTTCACACCTATAAACCCAGCACTTGGAAAGGCTGAGGCAGGAGGATCACTTGATCCCAGGAGTTCAAGATCAGCCTGGACAACATGGGAGACCATGTATCTACGAACAAACAAACAACAAACAAAAAAGATCCCGGAGAAGGGTCCATACATTAATAAAAGGCAAACTCCTCAACAAGACATATGAGGTCTCTGTGGTCTAGCCCCTGCCATTTCAATAGCCTCAACTTTCTTTCTAGCCCTCCTGTGTTCAGTGTTTCAGCTACATCAAACAACAGTACTTATGGTTTCTTAAATATGACATCTTGGCTCTAAACCCTTGCATACTCATCCTGAAAGCTATATTCCTTTTCTTTCCCCCTGGCAAACTCTTACTCCTCAAGACCCAGCTTAAATGACCCTCAGCACACTCTCTTTATACCTGAATGACATTTGTACTATATTGCAATTATCCATGTGTATATGTGTGTGTGTATCTGTAATGTTGTTCTTTGTTAGTCTTGGTTGACATTTAAAAAGATTTCAAAGCTTGCTGAATGAATTAAAATTAATCAAATTGGTACTTTATGACTTCTGTGCTGCATGACTTAACAATAGCATCATTCAGGCTATGTTTTGATTATTTGTGTTTTTGACGGGTCAAGGTGGGTACAGCATTTTGTAAATAGACTGATACAATTTGATTGAATATTTTCTCAAAAGTTGAGAGGCTTGTAATCACAGTTTTGCAATAGCTAGAATTCATTTTCAGTTTGATTTAAATTCCTGAATAGAGAATAAACTGTGAATAAGAGAATATAATTAGTTGCTTTGGAAATTCTTTCAGTAGCCCCACCTCCTTTTATTTCTTCCTATGGATGTATAGTCCTGATGTGGACATTCAGGTTTTTTTCTGAGTGTTTGCACTCAGATCCATTACTCGCCCTTCACATACTCTGCTCTGTGTTGCAGAGAGGCTGACTCCTGGAGGCTGCATCTCCAGGCTCTTGTCCCAGTTGACCGCCTACTGAGCTCAGCTGATGGCAGGCCCTGGCAGGAGATGTGGAGGTGGATAGAAGAGAAAAGCCAAGGTATTTGTCCCAGACTCTGCTTCAATCAACTGCCTCTCTTCCACCTCTTCTGTTCTTCTAAGTCCCCATGAGACACCCCTCCTTATTCCTTTTCTTTTTTGTGCTCTGGTTACACTGGACCCCAGTTATATTACAATAAGTCCCCTACATATGATCAAATTCCATTTCCAAGAGCATGTTCGCAAATCCAATTTGTTCATAAGTCCAACAAAGTTAGTCTAGGTACCCAAACAACACAATTGGCTATAAAATGGGGACCCCAGAAAAAACTGGAATTATTTTTTGGAGGGCGAGCTCCCTGTAGTACAGGTTTTCCCCACGGGGTAAATGTTCTAGGAACCCATTGGCATTAATATATCAGCAAGTGTTGTTGTGAGAGGCTGCTTGGCTTCAGTGAATTCTTTTAGGCAAGTCTTTCAACAGGTTTGCCCATTTTATGACAGTGACTTAGCAGCACATGTGCCCATACCATGCCAGTGTTCAGCAGTTTTTTGACTAAAACCAGCATGACCCCCATGCTCCACCATCCTGTTTCACTGATCTCACCTCAAGTGATTTTTGTTGTTGTTGTTGTTTCCCGGAATGAAAAAGTCCTCAAAGAGAAACATTTTGCTGATGTGTAAGAGGTGAAACAAAAAACAGCAGAAACACTCAAAGGCATCAAAATTGATGAGTTCAAAAACTGTTTTGAGCAGCCGAAAAGGCATCTTGAGAGGTGTATTGCATCAAACGAAGAGTACTTTGAAGGAGACTAAAGTGTAAATATGTAAGAATAAATAGACAATTTAAAAACACAAATTCTGGGTTGTTTTAGTCCCCTGTATAGTACAGGACTATAATAGGTTTATAATACCTTTCACACAAATAATGCATAAAAACAAACAAAAAATAAAGAAAATATTTTTAATCTTACAGGATAGTACCTTGAAAACTACAGTAGTACAGTAGAGTACAGTAGCTGGCATACAGGGGCTCGCATCGAGTGAACAGGAAAGAAGAGTTTCTGACTGAGGAAGGTGAGAGATGATAGAGCTGAAGGATCATCAGCAATAGGAAATAGAGGGCAAGCTGCAATTTCTTTTCTTTTTTTTTTGAGTTGAAGTCTTACTCTGTCACCCACACTGGAGTGCAGTGGCCACTACCAGCCACTGCAGCCTCAACCTGCTGGGCTCCGGAGATCCTTCCACCTCAGCCTTCCAAGTAGCTGGAACTACAGGTGCGCGCTACCACGCCCGGCTCATTTTTTTATTTATTGTAGAGATGAGGTCTTGACAAGTTGCCCAGGTGGGTCTCGAACCCTCGGGCTCAGGCAATCCACTCACCTCGGTCTCCCAAAGCGCGGATTACAGGCTGAGCCATTGAGCCCAGCTGCAAACTGCAATTTCATTCACACCTGATGCTGATGGCACAGGTTTTGGTTTCTTGCTGTATTCAATTCTTATCTACTCATGTTTAAAAAAAAAATGAGGCTCGGATCGGTGGCTCAGCCTGTAATCCCAGCAGTTTGGGAGACTGAGGCAAGAGGATTGCCTGAGCCCATGGGTTCAAGACCAGCCCAGGCAACTTGGCGAGACATCCTCTCTACAATAATTGTAAAAAAATTAGCTGGGCATGGTAGCACATGCCTGTCCAGCTACTTGGAAGACTGAGGCAGAAGGATCGCCAGAGCCCAGCAGGTCTACGCTGGTGTGCACTCCAGCCTGGGTGACGGAGTGAGACTCCACACCTACCTTCAAAAAATGATTCAATGATGTCTGGTTAGTAGCTCTTTTTTTTTCTCATCATAGATGATGTGGTAGCACTGGATTACATTCTGAACAGTGGCAGCAACCTTTGTGTTCCATACTACATTTGGGACCTATGCCCCAAAAACTAACAGTGTCTCCTCAAATAAAGAAAATCTCCTTGCAATTTCCTGTGTTGTGATTCTCTTCAGTTCTTCAGTTACTTCTTCCTCTTGTCTCTCTCCATCCTTTCTCTGGGCTTCCAATTCCATCAGGTCTTCATTAGTAAGCTCCTCGTTTTGCATAAAAGGAGTTCAGTGAAGTTATCCTCCTACACACCTAGCTCCAGCTTCTCGCTGAGGGACACAGAGTTGCTGAAGACCTCTTTGGACTCCTTATCCACCTTCTCAAATCTATGAAAATCATGAACAAACTCTGGGCAAAAGTTCTTCCAAACCCCATTTGTGGTGACAGCCGTAAGCTCATGCCATGCAAAGTCAATGTTTTTGTGGCATTGTAGATGTTATAGTCCTTCCAAAATTGTCATCAGGTTGTTCCTGATTAGTCACTCACCTTTACTGCCTGACATGTAGTGTGACATAAATAATATTTCTTGAAAGTCACCATAACTCCCTGGTCCATAGGTTGAATGAGTGACATAGTATTTATTCAGTGGCAGATGCACCACTTGGATGTTGAGATGAAAGTCTTCCATGAATGCAAGGTGGCCCAGATCATTGTTGAGCAACAAAAGAATGTTGAATGCTACGTTCTTCTCCAAACAATATTCCTCTACCTTTGGGATAAAGTGGTGGAAAAATTCAGTTCTGAAAAATGGCCTGTGAAATCCAGGCTTTGGGGTTACACTTGCATACAACAGGAAGAGAGCCCTTGGCTATGTTTTTAATGGTTCTCAGTTTCTCTAAATGATAAACTAAGAAAGGTTTCAGCTTCATATCGCCAGAAGCATTGCTACTAAAAAACAGAGTTAGCTTATCCTTTGTTGCTTTATATCTGGCATCAACTTTTCCTCCTTACTGATAGAACTTGGTCTGGATCCTCTTCCAGTACAGTCCTGTCTCATCTGCATTAAAAACATGCTCAGGTAAATATGCACTGAAAGGAAGTACCTATAGGAACCTAGAAGAAACTTAGCTTATTCTTAGTCTTTTTGCCTTAGCATAGCCATTAGAAAGCGTTTAGACAGTCTACTGCAGGCCAAGTGGCAGCTACCCCACTTGCTCAGCAAATC
The DNA here is from genome assembly GCF_000164805.1 of Carlito syrichta. Taxonomy (NCBI): domain Eukaryota; kingdom Metazoa; phylum Chordata; class Mammalia; order Primates; family Tarsiidae; genus Carlito; species Carlito syrichta. The sequence continues at coordinate 23,382 of NW_007257545.1, forward strand.
TCCATCAGATGCAAGACCAGGACAGTCCAACCTTTCAATACATGATTTAGCAAAATAATCTCTGGTAAACTTTCAGGTTCCTTGTCAAGGCAGAAGGTCGAAGATCACCCCTTGGCTGGTCAAAGCCATAGAAATAATAATAAGACACCTTTGTCAAGGAGTTTGTAGGTTGCAAATGTCTAAGAAGTCTAACAAGTCTCTTGCAGGAGAAACTCCTCTGGGCCCAAACCCTAAATTAACCTAATCAGCCCTTTGTGACCTACATGACACAGACAGATCCCACCATGGCAGCAATCATGTGTCTAACCCACCCATCTGCCTGCTGTTTATCCCTGACATCAGTACCTGCACTTACCTGTCCCTTCGTGATGACATGGAGCAGACCACCACCCAATCACCTTAATGACCTTCCTCAACAAAGGGAATGGTTAAAAGGACTCAACCACAAGCAACAAGGGGCCATTGCCTTGCTAGATTCTGGTGTGGCCATGTACTCTTTGAGCTATGGTTGTCGCCATGCTTCCTGGCTTTGGCCTCTTCCCCCACCTTGGGGAGGTGATTCTTCTCCCTTCTCTTTCTCTAATTTACTTTTAAATAAACTGGATTTTCTCATCTAACTTCTGTGTGATTCTTTGCATCTTTTATGTGGCATTGGATTGCACTCCAGACACCCACACCCTCAGTGGACCTGAACTAACATTCTGGAGGTCCCACTGGGAGAGTGTGACCCTAACATATTTTGGAGCCCCCACCGAGAACTAACCTTCTCTCTCTCCTCTCCAAAAGCCCATAAATATACCTATTTTGTGGCCTTTTGAGGCCAAACTTGCCTCTGAGTGTCAGCCCCCTTTCCAATCTGTGAAAGGTGAATAATAAATTTTACTTCTTTCTACTTTCTTACCGGGTTGCAATCTTACATTATTCCTGCAGCCTGGCACCAGCTCTGGCCCACCTTGCCTCAGCTGACCCTTTCATGCATCTTCATCAATATTTCTCAAAGCATTCAAGAAATTCCTGGGCAGCCACCATATCTACACTCACTGCTGTTGTGAAGGTTGGCTCGAGCCTTGAACCAATGAAACCAGCTATGGCCGTCATTAAAAGATGCACCCTCTGATTCTTTGCCGTGTTTCTTCTTCAAGTCTTTTTTTTTTTTTTCAAGCTGGAGTCTCACTCTGTTGCCCAGGCTGGAGTGCAGTAGCACACTCACAGCCACCACAGCCTCCACCTGCTGGGCTCAGGTGATCCTTCCATCTCAGCTTTCTAAGTAGCTGGAACTAGAGGTGCGTGCCACCATGCCCAGTTAATTTTTTGATTCATTGTAGAGATGAGGTCTTGCCAAGGCTGGTCTTGAACCCATGGGCTCAGGCAATCTTCTCACCTAAGGCTCCCAAAGTGCTGGGATTACAGGCGTGAGCCACTGCGCCCAGCCACTTCTCTTGAATCAGCATGAAGCTGAGTGGGAATTGACACTGACGCTGATTTTGTACCACACACAGAACTTTCTGAAGTTTCTCCACCTCCTCCATCACTTTTTCCACACTTCTTCAATAAATCAGGCACGTTTAGAGATTGACAATAATAATAATAAAATAGAACAATTATAATAATATACTGGCTGGGCTCGGTGGCTCAGCCTGTAATCCCACACCTTTGGGAGGCTGAGGTGAGTGGATTGCCTGAGCCCGCGGGTTCGAGACCCGCCTGGGCAGCGAGACCTCATCTCTACAATAAATTTAAAAAAAAAACAGCCGGGCATGGTAGCATGTGCCTGTAATTCCGGCTACTCGGAAGGCTGAGGAGGAAGGATTGCCGGAGCCCAGCAGGTCGAGGCTGAGGTGGCCGGGAGCGGCCACTGCACTCCAGTCTGAGTGACAGAGTGAGACCCCAACTCAAAATATATACACATATACTGTAATATAAATTAGGTGAGTATGGTCTCTCTCAAAATATCTTATTGTACTGTATTCATCCTTCTTATAATGACATGAAATGATACAATGCCTACATGATGAGAGGAAGTAAGGTGAATGACATAGGCACTGTGACGTAGTGTTAGTCTACTATTGACCTTCTGAAGATACACTAAAAGGAAGAGTATCTGCTTTAGATTATCCTGAATCATCAAGCCATGATGTCTATGGTTGAATGTCAGGAGCAAAGGATGTTGATGACTATGGTTGAATGTCAGGAGCAAAGGATGTTGATGACTAACTGACAGCGGGTAACATATACCTCATGGACTCGCCGAACAAAAGGATGATTCATGTCCCAACTAAGATGGAGCAGGATGGCGAGCGATCTCATCACACTACTCAGAATGGTGTGCAGTTCAAAACTTATGAATTGCTTATTTCTGGAATTTTCCATTTAATATTTTTGGATCACTGTTGATTGCGGGTACCTAAAAACACAGAAAGTGAAATCACAGATAAGGGTGAACTGACTACTTAAGGGGGGTAGATACTTTTTATGAGACTGTTTTGAAGTCTGCCTCTGCAAATTCAAAAGTAAGCTCCACAAAAGTTAAAGCTGTTAAATAAAATTTATGGGAGGTCATTGTTTTGGACTGAGCTTTTTTTTTTTTTTTTTCAATTTTTTGCAGAGATGAGGGCTCACTGTGTTGCCCAGACTGATCTCAAACTCCTAAGCTCAAGTAATCTTCTCTCCTTGGCCTCAAAACGTGCTGGAATTACAGGTGTGAGACATCACACCCTGCCGAGGACTGAGCTCTTAGCACTAGGCCCCAAAAGACCAGACCAAACCAGAATGAAGTCACTCATGCTAGGTGCCATGTAATCAAAATGAACTTAGAAATGGACCAGTTCTGGCCCGGTGTGGTGGCTCAAACCTGTAATTCCAGCACTTTGGGAGGTGAGGCAAGAGGAGTGCTTGAGGCCAGGCATTTGAGAACAGCCTAGGCAACAGAGCAAGACCTCATCTCTACCAAAAAAAAAAAAAAAAAAATTTAATGTTTTTAAAAATTAGCTGGGACCAGGCACGGGGGCTTAGCCTGTAATCCCAGCACTTTGGGAGGCCGAGGTAAGAGGATTGCCTGAGCCCAGGGGTTCGAGACCCACCTGGACAACTTCGTGAGACCTCATCTCTACAATAAATCAAAAAATAAACTGGGTGTGATAGCGGGCACCTGTAGTTCCAGCTACTTGGAAGGCTGAGGTGGAAGGATCGCCTAAGCCCAGCAGGTCGAGGCTGCAGTGGCCATGAGTGTGCCACTGCACTCTAGCCTGGGCGACAGAGACTCCAACTCAAAAAAAAAAAACAATTAGCTGGGCATGGTGGAGTGCACCTGGATTTCCAGTTACTCAGGAGGCTAAGGTAGAAGGATCACCTGAGCCCAGGAAGTTAAGGTTGTGGTGAGCTGTGATCGTACCACTGCAATCCAGCCTGGGCAACAAAGTGAGATACCAATTCATAAAAGAGAAAAAAGAAATGGCCAATTTTCTAAGCAAACAAACAAACAAACAAAAACCAGGAAATTTTATAGCAACCAATCTAAAGGAACCCAATCAACCTGAGCCCACATTATTAGGAAGACCCCTCTGCTTTAACTCATACAAGGGAAGTAACTTCAAGTGACCTAATATTAACCAACCCACTTTTTGCACTATACTATTTTCTTGTTCCTGTTCAAACTACCTTACAAAAAGCCACGCCCGGCAGAGGACCTTTTTAACTCATAGATAGTATGCTACCCAATTCATGAGTCAGGAACAAAAACCAACTCGATCTGGAAACTTCAATAGTTGAAATTTTGTTCTTTGACAAAGCTTTGTCTACATAACTCACCACTGTGTCCCCATTGCTGGACAAAATACCAGCAAACAGTAACTGGCAAATAAATATTTATTGAATATGAATAAAAAATGTGTACACAATGCTAACAGAGATGCAGATGAGAAGGAATTCTGAGAACAGGAACAATTCTATAAAAACGGATTATTTCTAAAATTTAGACAGAGAAAGAACTGCCAGATTTTGACAGGCAGAGAAAGGAACTGAAAGGAAAACCAAAGGACCAGTATGTGCAATATCAAAGAACATTGAAGTGTGGGTTAACTTCCCCGATGATGGAGCTCTTCCTCTGAAGTCATCCTGGCATAATCATTATCCACACGCATGCCCTCGGGGTTGTTAGAGTTGCTTCTCTGAGCCCGTCTCACTGAGCATTCAGGAAGTGATTTGAGGCCTAAACAGCTTATATTCGGCAAAGGACAATTGCATTGACCTTCAGGCTGCTGTGAAAAGTGCCCCCCATAAAGCTGTATGCAATGTGAGATTGGACAAATTTTTCCATGTGGTTTGGGTGTTTTTGAATGTGTGCCCAGAGGCTGCTGCAATAAATCCCTTTTTAGAATCTAAACAAACATGCAGGGAGGGTGGGGAAAAGCCAGAGGCAATGGAAATGCCTCCCAGGGGAGTATGGTAGATGGGGAAGACATCTGGATGGAGGAGGAGATGGATGCTGGTGAGAGTCACAGCACTTAGCTCAAAGTCTTTCACCTACTTCTCCAACAGGAAAATAAGCCAACCCTACTTTTTTTTTTCCTATCTAGGATCCTATAGAAGACCAATGGAAGCTCCAGACAGGACAGCAGGATTCAACTGGGAGAACTTGCAGCCCCTTCCACCCAGGAATAAACCAAATGGAATGTGCGATCATTTAGAGGAAAGGAAACTTTAGTGGTCCTTGATATTATACTGGTGCTCCAAGGTGATTCAGAGCCTTAAATTCTCAACTCTGGGACTTAAACCTTAGAGTGATGCTCAACTTCTGCCTCCATGATGCCCAACTTTTTTTTTTAAGAAACAAAGTCTTGCTCTGTTGCCCAGGCTGCAGTGCAGTGGTATGATCATAGCTCACTGCAGCCTCAAGCTCCTAGTTTCAAGCCATGCTAAACCTTATTGACCCTTTGATTTCAAGTTTTTTATTGTGGTAAGATATACCTAGCATAGAGTTTACCATCTGAACAATTTTTACAAATACAGTTCAATGTTTTTAAATATGTTCAAAATGCACAATCATCACCACCATTCCTCTCCATAACTCTTCATTTTTTAAAACTGAAACTCTATTACCCATTAAACAATAGCTCCCCTTTTCCTCTCCTCCCAGCTCCCAGCAACCCCTATTCTACTTTCTATGAATTTGACTACTGGTGGGGTTATATAGTATTTGTCTTTTCGTCACTGGCTTATTTCACTTAGCATATTGTCCTCAAGGTTCATTTGTGTTGTAGCATATTGCAGAATTTTCTTCCTTTTTAAGACTGAATAATATTCCATGGTATGGATATACCACATTTTCCTTATTCATTCATCCATCAACGGACACTTGGGTTGCTTCCAGGTTTTAGCTATCTTGAATAATGCTGCAATGAACATAGGTGCACAAATATCCCTTCACGATCTTGCTTTCAATTCTCATGGACACATACCCAGAAGTCAAACCATATGATTCCTACTAGGGTTCTTAACACACTACCCTTCAGGGATAGCAGGTTTTTCCATAGGTTATAGAAATTCATACTTAAAAGAGTGAGAGAATGAGTATTCTGGTCTTAGATCAGGAGATTGGAAGTCAGAGATTGGAAAAAGTGAGAGGGAGAATGAATAATACAGAGAACATAGTAAAGTAAACATGGCTTCATTGGTCAACATGTACCTATACTGAATATTGGATAGGGTTCCCTTGGGTATGCAGGCAGCTAGCTAGTGTTGTTGTTGTTGCTTATAAAAAAAAAAAAGAGAGGATTTCTAGAGCAGATTGCATTATCTTCCTCTCTGAAGGCGTGGCTACCCCATCTTTTTATTTCTTTCACATATTGCTCAGCTGAAGACCACTTCCTTATTGCTCAAGGCATTGCAAAAGCAAGAAGGCGCAACCTTGGAGAAGGAACATCATAAATAGTAGAATGACCTTAAAGAAAAAGGACCTAGACTGGACACGGTGGTTCACGCCTATAATCCCAGCACTTTGGGAGTTCGAGGTGAAAGGATTGCCTGAGTAACTTAGTGAGACCTCATCTTTACAATAAATCAAAAAATTAGCTGGGCATGGTGGCGCATGCCTGTAATTCCAGCTACTTGGAAATCTGAGGCAGAAGGATCACCTGAGCTCAGCAGGTTAAGGCTGCGGTGGCCGTGAGCATGTCACTCAGCCTCAGTGATAGAATAAGACTCCTACTAAAAAAAAAAGAAAGAAAAAGACCTCCTTCATAAATTTTTAATGGAAGTAGAAATAGGAAAGAGCAGACTGGGTATGGCAAAAAAAATAGATAGGTGGCTTAAAGGACAAGCTCAGTAAAATCTCCCAGGATCGTTTCTTTTTTTCAAATAAAGAGATAAAAGTTATGAGAGAAAAGAAGAGACATAGAAGATAGATATGCAACATCCAAAATAGAGAGAGAACAAGAGGGAGAGCAAGTTCTTTCAGAAGGAGAAAACAGAAAAATCAAAATTATAGCATTCAGCAATTTACCTTAGATTTTATGAGGATAGAATTCAAAATCAGAAATACCTGGGCTTGAATCTGAGTTCTGGTGCTTTTAACTGTGTAAACTTGGGCAACTTCTTATCCGCTCTAATTCAGTTTCTTGGTTTTATATTATGGGTTATAATAATCATATTGACCTCTTAGAATAGCTGGGAAATGTGAGGAGATGTCTATAAAACAATTTGCATTAGGCTAACATATAAACACTCAATAAATGTCACCTGCTGTGGGCTGAATTATGTCCCCTCAAATTTCATATGTTGAGGCCCAAACACCCAGTACTTCAGAATGTAACTGTGTTTGAAGATAATGCCTTTGAGCCGGGCTCGGTGGCTCAGCCTGTAATCCCAGCACTTTGGGAGGTTGAGGAGAGTGGATTACCTGAGCCTGCGGGTTCGAGACCTGCCTGGGCAACTTGGCGAGACCTCATCTCTACAATAAATCAAAAATTAGCCAAGCGTGGTAGCGCGCACCTGTAGTTCCAGCTACTTGGAAGGCTGAGGCGGAAGGATTGCTGGACCCCAGCAGGTCGAGGCTGCGGTGGCCGGGAGCGGCCACTGCACTCCAGTCTGGGTGACAGAGTGAGACTCCAACTCAAAAAAAAAAAAAAAGATAATGCCTTTGAAGAGGTGATTAAATTCAAATGAAGTCATTAGGGTGGGCCCTCATCCAATCTGACTGGTGGCTTTACAAGAAGAGAAGATTTGGACACACCAAGAGATACCAGAGATACCCAGGCACAGAGGAAAAATCATCTGAGGACACAGCAGGACGATGGCCATCTGCAAGCCAAGGAGAGAAACCACAGAATAAATCCAACCTGCTGACACCTTGATCTTGGATTTCCAGCCTCCAGAACTGTGAGAAAATAAATTTCTGTTGTTTAAGGCACCCAGTCTGTGGTATTGTTATAAAACAGCACAGTGAATTAATACACCACATCCTGTTATTATTTTTAAATTCAGATGCAAAGCTGAAAACCAAGAACCCCTTGGTTTTCCATGCTGATAAAGGTTCCCAGACCTACTGCACAGAGGAAACCAAAATCCATACTTCTTTCTAGTTCTGCACATTGACTGACTTGCTGCAGAGACCATCATTGTATGACTCAGCTGTTTCTGGATTCAGCGTAGGGTGCAGAGTTTGGTAGAGACCATCTGACAATGTGAGTCACAGCAGGGAAGTCCCTGAGATTCTACAACCTGTTCCATTCTGCAGCCTCAGTTCCTTTGGGCATACCAAGAGCATGTCACCCCAACATAATGAGGTTCTCCCTTGGTTTCCAAATCAACAAGATTGCCCTCCCATTATCCTCCTGAAGGTCAGAAGGTCAGATTCAATCAATGGCAACCACAGATGTGGTCTTAAAATAGTCCCTTCAGAAACCCACAATTAAAACCTCATTACATATTCTTGCCAATTAAGGAAGGAGCTGCCCTCTCTTGTGATGGCAGAGTCCCCAAAATCCACAGTCTGGAAAACAAATGCCTGTTCTTCCCTAATAATACTCTTCTTTTAATGGCAGATGGCTTACAAACCTCTGCCATTATTGATAATCTTGAGGTGTTTTTTAACTTCTGATCCTGATGAATTATCTGCAAAATGGTCCAACAACACCTGTTGTTTGAAGGATCAGATGAGATTATTCATTCATTTATTCAACCAATATTATTTCAATGAACTCCTGTGTGCTCACTATTTCATTCAACAAATGTTTACCGAACATCTACCATATACCAACCCCCTGAGGCTGTAGCCGTGAATCATATCTAGGGAGACTCAGCTCTCACACAACTTACTATCTAGGAGGGGGACAAAGAACAAGTCGACAAGAAAATTTCAGACAATAAGCTGTGTAGGAAATGAAACGCAGCAATGGGATAGTAAATCACAAGGGAGCAAGTTAGAGGTTGTACAGTCATGGAAGTTGTCTCAGAGGTTTAAGTGATAAGCTGGCCATGGGAAAACCTGGGGAAAGGGCATGTTACCAGAAGAAGGCAAATGGAACCACTGGTGCATAGGTTCTGGAAGGAAAGACACATTCAGTTGTAGAGAGGGTGAAGAGGTCGAGGTTAGATTAGAGAATGGTGTGTAGAGGCCAGATCATCAGAGTAAGAATCTCACCAAGTCAGACATCCTGCATGAAAAGTGCTCCACACAGACCAAAGAATCAAAAGACCAGAAACTTAACCACAGTTAAGAAGACAGAGGATGAATGTTCTGAGGTGAGAGGTCTGAGAGACATGTAGGGACCAAATCACCCAGGACCTCCTGGCTGTGGTCAGAATTTTGGATTTAATTCAGGGTGTAATACAGTGGTTCTTTTTTTTTTTTTTTGAGTTGGAGTCTCACTCAGTCATCCAGACTGGAGTGCAATGGCCGCTCCCGTCCACTGCAGCCTCGACCTGCTGGGCTCCGGCGATCCTTCCGCCTCAGCCTTCCAAGTAGCTGGAACTACAGGCACGCACTACCATGCCCGGCTAATTTTTTTTGTTTGTTTATTGTAGAGATGAGGTCTTGCCAAGTTGCCCAGGTGGGTCTCGAACCCGCGGGCTCAGGCAATCCACTCACCTCAGCCTCCCAAAGCTCTGGGAATACAGGCTGAACCACCAAGCCCGGCTGCTTTTTTTTTTTTTTTTTTGAGTTGGAGTCTCACTCTGTCACCCAGGCTGGAGTGCAGTGACATGTCATGGCCACCCCAGTGTCGACTGACTGGGCTCTGGCTATGCTTCCACCTCAGCCTTCCAAGTAGCCAGAACTACAGGCGTGCACTATCACGCCTGGTTAATTTTTGATTTATTGTAGAGACAGGGTCTCACCAAGTTGCCCGGACTGGTCTCAAACCTGCAGCTCAGGCAATCCACTTGCATCAGCCTCCCAAAGTGCTGGGATTACAGGCTGAGCCACTGAGCCCGTCCTACAGTGGTTCTTAACATTGACTACACATTGGAATCACCCATGCAGCTTTAATAAATATTGATGCGTGGGCTACAGCCCCACTGATTCTGATATAGTTGGTCTAGGGGGACAGCCTGGGCATTTGGAGTTTTTTCAAGCTCTCCCCTGATCAGCCAAAGTTGAGGCCACTGGAGTGAGAAACCACTGGAGGAGAGTGGGAAGCAAGAGAGTGACATGATCTGAATTCTCCTGAAGAGAGATCACTCTGGCTGCCACATAGGTACAAGATGCTCCTGCAACAGCACCCAGTACATAGCTGGTACCCAGCGTTTTCTTCCTTCCCTCCCCACAACCCTCAAAAATTTGGAATTGTAGCCGGGCTTGGTGGCTCAGCCTGTAATCCCATGCTTTGGGAGACTGAGGTGAGTGGATTGCCTGAGCCCGCGGGTTCGAGACTCGCCTGGGCAACTTGGCGAGCCCTCATCTCTACAATAAATCAAAAAAAATTAGCTGGGTGTGGTAGCGCGCACCTGTAGTTCCAGCTACTTGGAAGACTGAGGTGGAAGGATCACTGGAGCCCAGCAGGTCGAGGCTGCAGTGGCCAGGAGCAGCCACTGCACTCCAGTCTGGGTGACAGAGTGAGACACCAACTCAAAAAAAAAAAAATTGGAATTGCAAAAAACAAAGCCCGATCAGATACTAAAAGGTAGCTCACTGCATCTGCTTCCAGCTAGTGACCACTTTTTCCTTTCTCTGTTTCTGGGGTCGTTCATCCATTCCCTCTAGGACTTGGAGACTCAAACTTTGTACCTTCTTTGTCAACCCTGAGGACCCCCAACCCCCTCGAGAGCAGTTCCAAGGAATATTCAGAAGCAACTTGGTGAGTTTATTTTGATGAAATACAATAATTATCGTGCTTAGCAGCTGTTGCTATTTAAAATAAGAAAAACCTGGGCTTGAATTTAAACTGTTTGGTAAAGCATGTGCCCCGCCAATCTGGTTCAACAAAATCAGAATTATGAAATCCACAGAAGAACTAGAGCTTGTTACAGGAAGTTAAGATGCAAATCATATTTTGTTTCAAATGAGCCCGATGAATGCATAATTTTCCACAAAGAAATACTTTTGTGTCGGGATCCTTTTGCCAAGAACCAAAGTTCTTGGGCTGCAGCTGTTAGCAGTGTCTGATTGTCCATTTCAAACTGCAGGGAGTTCTGCTTTTCTAAGGAAGATTTGGAGCAAAGGCAGGAAGAGGACAGAGCTGCTCTCGTCATTTGTATTCCAGAATATTCTTATGAGATCTGCTTGTGCTTCCAGATGAAAGCGCGCCGGGGGAACTTCGCCCCAAAATGTGGCTCCCTGGTATAATGAGTATTTTGAATCAAAGGATGCTGTTAGAAATTGTTCCCCATCTACATAAAGACCAGACAAACGTACTAAGGAGAACAATTGTTTTTCCTTCCCCTTCCTTGTTATCTCATTATCTGTTGTGGAAAAGAATACCAAGAATGTAACTACACCTGAACAGAGTTTTTCACAAGATAAAGTCGGTCTCCCAGGCTCATTCAATTTCCAAAGTGAATTATTTACGCATTAATCTCTATTCCATTCATTCTCCCTGGTAATCATTTATTGACCCTCAACAGAATTACCTATATTCCCTATTTCCCCTGCCCCCCACCCCTCTGAAATAAGAGTATACAAGTATCTGGGTCCCACTGAGATATTGGGTAATCACTCTGTGATCTTCCTCCATGCATAATGAATTTGCATGCCTTTTGCCTTATTAATCTGCTTTTTGTCGAGTGATTTTTTCAGCCAGCCTTCCAAGGGTGAAAAGTTTCTTTGCCCCTACACAAATTACCCTGCTTGTCCTCGAAATCTGCAGACTGGACCCAAAATGTAGTCAACATCTACTCTCAAATTGCTGTTCATTCAGAGGGGGCACTTTTTTCCCCTCTTCTAGCACTTTCTCTGAGTTTGAGGTCATTAATTCTATTTGTCAGCAGGCTTGTGGTTTCAAGTAGGAGAAAGCCCATTCAAACCAAACAAACAAACAAACAAACAAACAAAAAAGACAGAAGAGGAATGATCTATTCTTATAACTGGAAGGTCCAAGCATGACTCGGCCTCAGGCACAGGATCCAGGCTGAGGGAAGCAGGGGAAGGGACGGGTCACAGAAAAGTTAAAGGATTAACAAGCAGGCCTCTGGGCCCAGCATTTGTTGCCATGGATTTGCAACGCACCAGTTTTCAAGTTGTACAGTTTTCTCCAGGTGTAGATGCAGAAATGGCTGACTGACGAATGTAAATTGAGTTTGACTTGACAGGTATTGTTAGAAGAAGAAAGAGGAAGAAGAGGAGCAAGAGGAAGAGGAGGGGAAGTCATCAAGAAGTACAAAGGAAATGACCATTGATATGACCTTCCCTGAGATGGGTCTAAGCTGGAAAAGAAGCATCAGACAGGGCATGTGGACGGGGAGAGACTGGAGGTTACTACAATGTGGGAGGACAAGCCGGGCTCGGTGGCTCAGCCTGTAATCCTGCGCCTTTGGGAGTCTGAGGTGAATGGATTGCCTGAGCCCGCGGGTTCGAGACCCGCCTGGGCAGCGAGACCTCATCTCTACAATAAATCAAAAAATCAGCCGGGCGTGGTAGCACATGCCTGTAATTCCGGCTACTTGGAAGGCTGAGGCGGAAGGATCGCTGGAGCCCAGCAGGTCGAGGCTGCGGTGGCCAGGAGCGGCCACTGCACTCCAGTCTGGGCGACAGACTGAGACTCCAACTCAAAAAAAAAAAAATGTGGGAGGACAGGTGCTATGGAAGTAGTGGGAACGAAAGGTGTGGAAGAGTAGAAAATGGTGACACTAAGAGGGACAATAAGGACAAATCACATGATAAGTGTTTACAATCTCCCCACTACCACCACCATCTTCCAAGAAAGGGAGGATTCTTTGTTTGATCTGCTGAAGATGGATAAGGATGTAAGGATGCAGAACTCATGGAAAGGCATTTTTAAAAATACATACATCCTACTTGAGAAAGTGAAGAAAAGGAAGTTGAGGAAGAGGAGGCAAAGGGGAGAAGAATGAATGAGACAGGAGAATTAGGTGGGCTGGAAGTTTTGAGCGGGGTAGAAGGAAAAGAGATAAGGAACTTCCATAGGTGTTGGACTTTGGGGAGAGAGATGAGGAAAGGTCATTGCTATGGTGTGAATATTTATTCCCCTCCAAATCTCATGTTGAAGTTTGATCCCCAGTGTTGTGCTGGGCCTAATAAACTATATTTGTGTCATGAGGGCAGATCTTTCATGAATGGCTTGGCGTCATCCTGGTGATAACGAGGAAGTCCTCGCTCTACTGATTTCCTGAGAGCTGGTTGTTTAAAAGAGTCTGGCATCTCCCTCCTCTCTCTTCCGCTCTCGTCATATGAGCTCTGCACACACCAGCTCCGCTTCCCCTTCCACCATGAGTGGAAGCAGCCTGAAGTCCTCACCAGAAGCAGATGCTAGGGTCATGCTTCTTGTACAACCTGCAGAACTGTGAACCAAATAAACCTCTTGTATTTATAAATTACCTAGTCTCCAATAAAACGAATGGACTAAGACAGCCATTTGTAGGAAGTCTTCCTGTATATTGTGTGGTGTACTGTAGTCTTCCCTTATCAGTGGGGTATACATTCCAAGACCCCCAGTGCATGCCTGAAACACTATGCGTACTATGTTTTTTCCTATACACACAACCCTATAATAAAGCTTGATTAATAAGTTAGGCACAGTAAGATATGAGCAATAACATAATAAAATAGAATTATAAAAATATTATACTTTTAAAAATCTTTTTTAGAGTTTGGGTTTTCACTATATTGCCCTGGCTGAAGTACAGTGGCTATTCACAAGTGCAGTCCCACTACGGATCAGCACAGGAGTTTTGACCTGCTCTGCTTTCAACCTGGGCCACTTCACCCTCCTTAGGCAACGTTATGGTCCTTCACTCCTGAGAGGTTACCATATTGATGCCATATTAGTGCAGACACCTGATTAGCATAGTACATGACAACCCAAAACTCCTGGGCTCAAGCAATTCTCCTGCCTTAGCCTCTTGAGTAGCTAGGACTACAGGCACGTACCACACCCGGCTACAACATAATACAATAAAACTTACATGAATATGGTCTCTCTCTGTCTGTCTCTCTCTCTCAAAATATCTTCTTTTTTTTTAAGAGATGGGCTCTCCCTCTGTCACCCAGGCTGGAGTATAGAAATGTGATCGAAGCTCACTGCAGCCCCAAACTCCTGGGCTCAAGCAATCCTCCCACCTCAGCCTCCCAAGTATCTGGAACTACAGGCAAGCCAACATGCTCTGCTTCAAAATATCTTATTGTACTGTACTGACCTATTTTTCAGCCACAGTTGACCACAGGTAACCAAAACCAAGGGTAAGGGGGTTTACTGTAGACATCCAGCCAACTTTGCTCCTACCTCAAGACCTGTTCAGTAAGGACTCACAGTACTTTTTTCATAGTTCTTGAGGGATGGAGTAGTATATCTTTTACTTGTGGTACTATGCTGAGAAATAGTCTTGAAGAAGCCTGAACTTACTGTGTTTAGAGTGAAGTAGAAAACTTTAAGATTTTAGGACAGAGCCCAAGGTGCAGCTGTGGAAAAGGGCTGAAGTGGAGTGGAGGTGAAAGTCAAAAGAATCAAGAAGAGTCAGGAGTGGCGGCTCACACCTGTAACCCCCAGCACTTTGGGAGGCTGAGGTGGGAGGATCACTTGAGGACAGGAGTTCGAGACCAGCCTGAACAATCTAGTGAGACCTCATCTCTACAAGAAATTAGCCAGGCATAGTGGTGTGCACCTGTAGTCCCACTCCTCAGAAGGCTGAGGTGGAAGGATCACCCGAGCTCAGAAGGTCAAAGCTGCAGTGAGCCATGATTGTACCACTGCACTCCAACCTGGGTGATGCAGTGAAACTACAACTTAAAAAAAAAAGAATCAAGAAGGTCAAATAACTATTAGACTAAAGTATTAGATGAATAATGCAGATGACTGTCAATATTTGACTGGAAAATAAAGACTGTAAACCAGGTCTCCAAGTCTTTAATGGGATGAAGTAGAGTGTCTAGAGGAGGTCAGTGAGTGACAGTGATGAGAGTTGTGGTATAATCACATGGCTAGAGTTTCAAAGGAGTGGGGATGTCAACACACCCAGAAATAAGGGTTCCACACCCCTGCCATCTGACCCAGAATAAGATGGGGTGTAAGGGATGAGCCCCTATTTGCAAAGCTGCAAGGGGAAGCAATATCCTTCAAGGAAAGTCAAGTTTCAGTTAAAGCAGGTTCATGGAAGATCTAAAGTTATTTACTTAGGAACTAGACACAAAGGTAAGAGGGAGGAGGAAGTGGAGAAGGGGAATTTGAGTCAGCCAACCAGAAGCAGAGAACTTCTTCAGCCTCCACGTCATCAGATGGCTGACTCCTTCTCAGTTCACATATTACCTCCTTGGTCTCACCACTTCAAGTAGCCCTACCTCCGCAAGTCCTGTATAGCACTGCTCTCTGTTTATTTCAATCATAGTACACAGTGCCACATGACATTATGTTTTCAGTTTGTCTATTGTCTGATCCCCCAGTTGGCAGCCAGCACCAGCACTAGAATATAAACCCCATGAAAGCAGAAATCATGTTTACTTAATCACTGCCTTATCCCCAGTGCCTGGCATAGAGTAAGCATTCAATAAGCATGTTGAATGAATTCATGAATGAGCAGGTGGATGGATAGATGGATGGATGGTTGGATAAGTAGTCCCACGAGGCTGCGAGGATAAAAGAGCACAGATATCCACAAAGTTTCCACATCTGTTGAGGTGCCCTGGGATAAAGGATATGCCCCCGGGTGTGATTAACTTCCCACAAGGAGTGAAGCATGATGTCTAGAGTCTTCCAGTTTGATCCCTCTAGCCTTATTGCTGACTCCTGGGAAATAAGCCTTAAGGAAAGATACGTGCTTAAATCCATACTCCTGCTATGGGATTTGTTAGCTCCAAGTTCTAGCCTAAAAATACTCCTCTCTGATATCAAGGACAAAATTTATAAACATGAAAGTGGTTATTATGGTTTAATCACAGGCTTGGTGGTAGTGACTCTTGGCAATCTTTCCAGGGTAGTAACAAGAACAGAGTAAATATGTCATGTAGGTGGTATTTTTAGTCTCACCCACCCTCCCAACCCAAACGGGAACATCCCTGCAGAAGGTCCTTGTGACTCCCTGGGCCTCATCCCAGCCCTTGCTACTCAGAAACCATAGTCATGGGAACTATGGTGGCAGCCACTAAGTGAAATAGCTTGAGGGGTATATGGGTGCTGTCTGGGACCCATCTCATTCCTCGTCAGATGGGCCCCTCCGCCCTGGCCAAGGGTCAACAGGCCAACCTATGCCTCCTAGTTCCTGTGGCCAAGTCATCACCCTTCACAGGGGATGGCTTGACTGAAAGTTAAATGTATCTCATGGAAACGAAAAGGCCCATTACTTGACGACCTCCTTTCTGCCAGCACTCTTCCCCAAGATTGTCAGCTTTAGGAGAAAAAAAAGAAAAAGAAAGGACAAATATCCCTGACTGAGCCCTAGAGCCACGAACTCAAGCCGCGAGTTTCCCACTCGCCATCTTGTCTGTTCCACTGCCAGAAAGTTTTTTTGTATTTTGTTGAGTTGAAGTCTCACTCTGCATCTAGGCTGGAGCATAGTGGCACCATCACAGCTCACCACAGCCTCAACTTCCTGGGCTCAGGCAATCCTTACACTTCAGCCTCCCAAGTAGCTGGGACTACAGGCACACACCACTATGCCTGACTAATTTGTTTTTTTGTTTGTTTTTTGGGGTTGTTTTTTTTGAGTTGGAGTCTCGTTCTGTCATCCAGACTGGAGCCTCGACCTGCTGGGCTCCGGTGATCCTTCCACCTCAGCCTTCCGAGTAGCTGGAACTACAGGTGCACGCTACCACGCCCGGCTAATTTTTTGATTTATTGTAGATATGAGGTCTTACCAAGTTGCCCGGGCAGGTCTCGAACCCGCGGGCTCAGGCAATCCACTCACCTCATCCTCCCAAGGCGCGGGATTACAGGCTGAGCCACCGAACCCGGCTTGCCTGACTCATTTAAAAAAAAAAAAATTTTTTTTGGTAGAGACAAGGTGTCCCTATGTTGCCTAGGCTGGTCTTGAATTCCTGAGTTCAACCCTCCCACCTCAATCTCCCAAAGTGCTGGGATTACAGGCATATGCTCCTGCACCTGGCCAGAAGGTTTTAAACATGATGTTTGCACTCCATTCTGAAGGGTAGGCTTTGGTAAGTATTAAGCTGGTCAGGGATATAGTCAGGGACTAGGCTGCCTCTCCCCAAATCCCCTGGATGAGGAGGGCATGTTTTGTCAACACCTGCAGTGAACCCAGTGCCCCCTAAGTACTTGATATGTATCATCTCATTCAGTCTCATAACAGCCCTATGAAGTAGCTACTGACATTCTCTTCTTTTTATAGCTATGGTTACATAACTTTCCCGGGGTCACACAGCAAGTGGGATTTTGAACCTGGACAAGTTCCCTCAGAACCTATGCTCTTACATATGATGTGGGTTTATCTGAGTAGCTCCTTAGACTCGCCCCAGTAGTTTATGATCTACAGAATGTGTTGTTTCCGGCCCTACAGCAACCATTTGCCTCACTTCTGTTTGATTTCATTTGGGGAACTGTGATATTGTGATATAATAAGAAATATATATTTGGTCTTCCTCTCCAGTTCCTGGCACAAGAGCTTCTAAAACCCTTGGAACTTCCTGAGCAATAGAAGGGTTAGGGGCATATTTCATTAACCATAATAAGGTCCTTTCAACCACACCTGAGTTTATGCTAATGTGGTGACTCAAGGTGGGCCTCTAGACAGCTTCAGGCTGGAGGCTGGTTGCCAGAGGAATCATCCTTGTGATTAGAGGGTTGCAGCCTCACCCCCCAACCTGCAGGGAGGGAAGAGAGGCTGCAGATTAAGTCCATCACCAATGGCCAGTGATTTAATCGTCATGCCTACCTGATGAAACCTCCACTCAAAAACCTCAACAGCAGGTTCACAGATCTCCCAGCTTGGTGAACACGTTGAGAGGCTGGGAGGGGGCTGTGCCCAGAGAGGGCATGAAAGCTCTACTCCCTTCTCCCTCGCCTTGCCTTATGCACGTCCTCCGTCTGGCTGCTCCTGAGTTGTGTCTTTTTAGAATAAACTGGTAATAAAAACTGGTAAAACAAACTGTTTTCCTGATTTCTGTGAGCCATTCTAGCAAATTATTGAACCTAAGGAGGCTATCTTGGGAATTCTGATCTATATCTTTTTGCCCAGAAGTCCTGGAGACCCATGACTTTTAATTGGCATCTATAGTGGGGGCACTCTGATAGGACTGCGCTCTTAACTTGTGGGGTCTGATGTGTAAACTAGAAAGAAAGTCCTAAGCCCCCCACTGACTGAATGAACCCTCTCTCGGCAAAAGAGGCTCCAGAGAAACCTTAAAAAATGAGCTTCTGGCCATGACAGGAAGGGAGGTCAGACATGTCTTGTTATAGACTTTTCCTTATGGAATTTAGACACAACCAACCAGCATTATTGTTAAAATAGAGATCCCAAGACTGACAAAAGACTCTTTCTCAGTAAGGTGCTAAATTATAAACAAAACAGAAAGCAATGCAAGGCAAGGGTTAGGTCATACTGGCAGGCCATCAGCACTTTGTTAAACAGGTCTTTTTGACTCAGTATATTGTGGCTAACTCTAACATAACATCATTATCTTAGCTTATACATTAGTTTCCATTGACTCCAAGTTTTAGACGGTCTTACCCATAAATTGATTATAAATTAATTATGAATTGAAGAATCTCTGAATCCACCTATAACCTGTAAGCTCCCACTTCAAGATGTCTTGTCTTCTCAGGCCAAATCAATGTATACTTTCTATATATTTGATTTATATCTTCACCTGTAGCCTCTGCTTCCCTAAAAATGTATAAAACCAAACTGTAATTCAAGCTTTTGGGTGTTTTCCCTGAGCTGTGGTCACTCATATTGACTCAGAATAAACCTCTTTAAACTATTTTACAAAGGTTTGTTCTTCTGTAAACAGCTGCTAACTCCTAGTACATAGTTTCAGAATTGAATTAAGTTGGCCGGGCTTGGTGGCTCAGCCTGTAATCCCAGCACTTTGGGAGGCTGAGGTGAGTGGATTTCCTGAGCCCGCAGGTTCGATGTTGGGAGCTGGCCGTGGAGGCCCGCCTGAGTGTTAGGGATCTAGGAAGACTGCGGACCCTGAGACCACTAGGATGAGTTCAGGAGCTGAAGGCCCATTCCCTCTTCCCTTCTTTACTGTTTTGGCACATTCCACTAGCAGGGACTTTAATGATCTAAGCATGAAGTTCTGAGCATACAACAGGCATGGCTTACTTTAGGAGTCCATTGTTCCCGTTTCTCACAGTCTGTGGTTTTGGCTTTAAACTTAACATAATTCAAACTCAGGTCACATTTGGGAGGCTTTAATATAGTATAAGCTTCTTTAAAGATTTAATAGTATATTTGTAGAATTAGTATATACATACAAAGTGCTGTTTCTAACTTAATATAAATATCTAGAGCTACTAGAAATGGCCCAGCAGAAACTTTGGACTAGGCTGCTTTCTTTTAAACCGGTTTTTAGCTACAGTTAGCATAGGGTTTTTTCTACCTATTTTAGAAATTGAATTTATTTTATTCATAGAAAGTATTGTAGAATAGGTTATGCTACATCAGTGAATTATGTCAGTTCAAGCATGATCAAACATGATATTTTGAGGTTTAATAAGAATACAGCTAACTTTAGAAATTACATTGTTTCCATCTTCTTCTTTTTTTTTTTTTTTGAGTTGGAGTTTCACTCTGTTGCCCAGACTGGAGTGCAGTGGCCATTCCTGGCCACCGCAGCCTCGACCCAATGGCTCTGGTGATCCTTCCACCTCAGCCTTCCGAGTAGCCGGAATTACAGGTGTGTGCTACCACACCCAGCTGATTTTTGATTTATTGTAGAGATGAGGTCTCGCTGCCCAGGCGGGTCTCGAACCCGCGGGCTCAGGCAATCCACTCATCTCAGCCTCCCAAAGGCGCGGGATTACAGGCTGAGCCACCGAGCCCGGCTTGTTTCCATCTTCTACATTTGCGGTTTTGGCTTTAATACAACTCACAGTTTATACTTGGGTTTTATTTTTTAGAAGCTTTATTGCTAATGATCAGGATCAGGAATTGGAAACTTTTATAAAAGTTAAAATAGATTTGTAGGATTTCGGAACAGCCATTTTGTTAAGAGATTGTAATCAATTGTTCCCAGAAATGGCCCAGCGTGATCTTTTGACTGGGCCACATTCCTTAGGAATTTGGTTTGGGCTATAATTAAGAGTTTCTATAGTAGGTAGAATTAGCGTAAAATAGAGAGAAATTGGATTTAGGTTGTTCATTAGGTGTTGTGTATGCATAAGTTTTAAAAGTTACTGATCATTGGAATATTATGATATTAGAATTGTTGTATTGCTTTTAAGAAATATTAACCAAGCAGGAGGAACAGTGAGATAGTTTTGGGATCCTCATTCATCATGCTTGGGAAAACACCTGGTGGGTGGGGGACGCCCCTCACCCACTTGGCTTTGTGTTCATGTAACTGTCTTGTGATTTGATTGCGATTGCCCTTCCTCATGCTTGAGGAAATGCCCGGTGGGTGAGGGATGCGCCTCATCCACCTGGCTTTGTGTTCATGTAATGTCTTGTGATTGTCCTTCCTCATGCCTGAGGAAACACCTGGTAGGTGGGGGACGTCCCTCATCCACCTGGCTTTGAGTTCACGTGAAAATCTTGTGATTTAACCTGTGAAAATTTGGGATAAAAGGATTATGGTTCGTCCCATTAAACAGCTTCTGCACTAGACAGAGTCCAGCTTCTTTCTTTCTCCCCCAGTCTCTTTCTTTCTTTTAATATCTATCCCTACAAATCGCTGACGCCATCACACCTTCCAAGGGACCTCCTAAATCTCTTTGTGGGGGCTGGCCCCCCGAAGTTTGAGACCACCCGGGCAACTTAACGAGACCTTGTCTCTACAATAAATGAAAAAAAATTAGCTGAGCATGATAGCATGCACCTGTGGTTCCAACTACTTGGAAGGCTGTGGTGGAAGGATCACCGGAGCCCAGCAGGTCAACGCTGGGGTGGCCATGAGTTTGCCACTGCACCCCAGCGTGGACAATGGTAGGACACCCAGTGAGTATAAGACAATCAGTCGGTACAGGGAAAAGCCCACACACATTTGGTGTCAGAAGTGTTCTGAGGGTAAAATACAGTTCAGATTTAGTAGTAGGAACAAACTTCACTTTAAGAACATGTGGTTCTGAATTGATTCTGCCCTCAGCTCCAGATGTGGCCTGTGACTCAGGTCTGGCCAATCAGAGTCTTGCATTCTTGTTCTGTCACCCACGTTGGATTGCAGTGGTGTGGTGATAACTCACTACAGCCTTGACCTCCTGTGCTCAAGTGATCTTCCCACCTCAGCCTCCCTAGTAGCTAGGACTACAGGTGCACACCACCATGCCCAGCTTTGGGCTGCAATTTCTGCTACTTGTATAAATAAGTCTAGTGAGACAGAACACTCGTACAAGTCAGGCAAAGCAACTTCTCTTTTTTTTTGATATAGGGTCTTACTATGTTGCTCAGGCTGATCTCAAATTCTTAGCCTCAAGCATTCCTCTTACCTCAGCCTCCCAAAGTGCTGAAATTACAGGCATAGCCCCCAGGACCGTCCCATAGCAACTTTATTACTCACAGGTAGACAGTAAGGAACAATACAAGCCTTGGATTCACAGTGAACTAGTTTACCAAAGCTCAGGAAGGCGGCCCAGGGCAGATGCACATGCCCCACTTGCATCACAGCTGAGGGACCTGAAAAGCAACCCATTCTGGGTTTTGTAACTTGGGACGATATGACCACTGGACTAAAACATTGAAAGACATTATATGTCAAGGCTGTTCTGGCCAGTCCCTCTTTATCTTAGGATGTTGCATTCCTAGCACATTCTAAAGTTATTCTTGAGAACTACAAGTGGAAAAGCAGGGATTGGTGGTGTTGATGGGAGGCAGGTACTGGGTTGATCCAAGACCACCCAGAGAACTGTCCTGCACTTACGACTGCAGTTAACCTTCACCACTTCCGTACTCCAAATATGACTGTACTGCAGGTTAGCGCTTCAACTATGAATTTTTGGGGGGGTGGGGGGGACAAGTCTATAACACAGTCTTATCAATGTCCCTTTCCCATGTCAAAGGCCCACACCTTTGTCTCATTCCCGGGCTCTCTCTTCGACCATTCACCTCTGCTTCAGCCCAAAGAATTTTCATCTCTTCCACAGCAAGAAGAGTTGGGTAAGCAAACAGCCTTAATCTATAGTATAGACCATGATCTCAGCTTTAGAAGCTCAAAATCCCCATTACTGTGCTGCTGTCCCTTAAGGCAACAGATGCTTCATTTCTGGTTGACCGAGTGGAAGTGGGTCACTGGGTAAGGGAAAAATCAGGGGAACCTACAAGATAAACACATCACTTGACATAGCAGAATATTACCTGTTGACATGAATAAGAAAAGTGTAAAATATTGAGTAAATAAAGAGTGATGAGTTTTATTTCCTCTAAGTTATAGCAGAGAAAAATAAAGGAAACAAATAAATCTTAAAATGGAAACCATCATAATATGTTAAAAAAAAAAAGCAGACTGCAGAACAAGATGGTGTGATCATTTTTATTTAAAAAAAAAAAAATATGCTTATCCAGGCACGGTGGTTCAAGCCTGTAATCCCAGCACTTTGGGAGATGGAAGCGAGAGGATTGCCTGAGTTCAGGGGTTCAAGACCAGCATGAGCAACATGGTGAGACCCTGACTCTACAATAAATAAAAAAATTAGCCAGGCCCTCCCAGCTACTTGGAGGGCTGAGGTGGAAGGATCACCTGAGCCCAGAAGGTCGAAGCTGTGATGGTTGTGAGCGTGCCACTGCACTCCAGTCTGGGTGACAGAGTGAGATTCCGACTCAAAAATATATATATATGTTTAAGTGATTTATCTATTTACAAGGGATAAAAAAGCTTGAATGGACATCCAATTGTTCACAATAGTTACCTCTAGGAAATGGGATTAGGGAGAGAGCATTCTTACTTTTTTTTTAATTTTTAAATTTTTATTGTAGAGACGAGGTCTCACCATGTTGCCCAGGTTGGTCTCGAACCTGTGGACTCAGGCAATCCTCTCACTTCTACCTCCCAAAATGCTGGGATCACAGACATGAGCCACCGCGCCTGGCATTACTTTTTGTTTTATGCACATCCTTATTTAAATAAATCCATGAGAAGTTTAATGTGAGTAATAAAATGTTAAACTGTGATGGGGAGAGAATTAAAAGACTAGATACTTAAGATAAAATGTTTCTTTTGTTAAAATTCCAATAGAACAAGGCTGAGATAAAAAAGACAAAAATAGAAGTGGTTTGAAATAAAAGAACGAAATCAATGAGAAGTTACAGCAATCATACATTCAGAGTTTTAAAAAAATCCTATGGGTGAAACATTGAGGATATATCAAGGAAGAAGGTAGTATAATTTATGTTGCGGGGGGAAATGTGAAGGAGAAAGTAAGAAAACAAAGACCAAAGTTTAGAGAAATAAAAGAAGATAGAGGAAACCAGCTGTTAGAAGTAGCTAAGAGTAAAGCTTTGTAAACATGGTTTTTGCCTGGCTTCCCTAGTGAAAAGTCTTCTGTGCAAATTATACCCTGTCCCAAAAGTACCTTCAGCCCCTCCACCCTCACCTCACATACTCTGTCGCTCCAACTTTTGTTCCTGGATGACTTCTTGGGGCACCCGATTGGGAGTTGCTTAAAACAACAAAATCAACCCTGTAAAGCACAACTGAGCTGAGGGATTCCAAGCTAGAGAGAGGCAATTCTGTCCTTTGCTGCTGAATCAGTCTTGTAGAACTTTCTGGAATCTCAGTTTTCAAAAGAAATGTACACTCGCCCTCCCTGGAGCAAGGCAAGGCTGCGTTCAAATTCCAGGCAAGTCACTTCTCTCTAAACTTCCATTTCCTCTTTTGTAAAGTGGAGGAGATAAGAACCCACCTCACAGAACTGTTATGGAGACTAAATACTCATAGAGAGCCTTAGAAAACACTCAGATGAGAACAATTCTCTCCTTTTGCAAAGCAGAAGAATGCGGTTTGAAGATTTGTTCAACATCATACAGCAAATATATGGAAGAATTTATATTTGACTCAATATCCTATCTCTTCAAGGCATTTTTCTTTATGCTAGGCTTGCATTGGTGATTGCATCTTTGTGTGTGTGTTTGTTTTCTTCAAAGGATATTTTTGGTTGTATACCTTCAAAGTTTTCGACGAGCAGAGATTTTTCAGAAAGAAGCTGCCACCTGCCCCAAAGAACTATCTTTAGGATCAGCTGAGTTCCCTGAAACTGGGATGGCAGTTCAGCTTTCACTCAAGCGGATTTCTTTAGCATGAAATGAAACACTCATGTGTTCTCTCCTTTCCTTTGGCTTATTTAAAATTCCCAGGCCGGGCTCAGCCTGTAATCCCAGCACTTTGCCTGAGCCCACAGGTTCGAGACCCACCAGGGCAACTTATCGAGACCTGTCTCTACAATAAATCAAAAATTAGCTGGGCGTAGTAATGCATGTCCGTAGTTTCAGCTACTTGGAAGACTGAGGAGGAAGGATCATCTGACCCCAGCGGGTTGACACTGGAGTGGTTGTAAGCGTACCACTGCACTCCAGCCTAGGCAAAGGAATGAGACTCTAACTCAAAAAAAAAAGCTAAAAATGGATGAAATAGAGCCGGGCTCAGTGGCTCAGCCTGATCCTGCGCTTTGGAAGGCTGAGGTGAATGAATTGCCTGAGCCCACGGGTTCGAGACCCGCCTGGGCAACTTGGCGAGACCTCATCTCTACAATAAATCAAAAAATTAGCCGGGCGTGGTAGTGCGCGCCTGTAGTTCCAGCTATTGGAAGGCTGAGGCGGAAGGATCGCCGGAGCCCAGCAGGCGAGGCTGCGGTGGCCAGGAGCGGCCACTGCACTCCAATCTAGGTGACAGAGTGAGACTCCAACTAAAAAAAAAAAATTAAAAAATTTTTTAAAATGAATGAAATAGCCAATAGGTAATCAGGGACTCCCACCTCCACCCTCACCCCACCCCAACCCAAGACTGCTTTAAACTCTCTAATGTCTGGCCTCAACGCTGAGAATGAATTAACAAGCAAGAAAGGAGACCCAAGAGGTGGAAAATGTGGGCTTGAAACCTGTTGATGTCCCATCTGAGAAACCTGAGCCGGATACCTCAAGCTCCTCTGTTACCTGAGCCGATATCTTGTTTTTAACCCAATTTGCTTGGTTTCTGTCTGTTGCAATGAGAAAAAAAATCTTATAAATACACCCACCTTTCCCTATGTCTTCCTGACAGTTTTCAGGCTTAATTTCCCTGCCTCAAACAGTATATTCTTCCCATACCCATTGCCTCTTGGAGATTAGTGAAGATAAAATCTCTGTAGTTGGGAGGTAGAGACGAGAGGATTGCCTGAGCCCAGTGGTTCGAGACCAGTCTGGGCAAGTTGGTGAGACCTTGTCTCTACAATAGATCAAAAAAATTAGCCAGGTGTAATGGTGCATACCTGTGGTTCCAGCTACTTGGAAGACTGCGGTGGAAGGATTGTCTGAGCCCAGCAGGTCGAGGCTGCAGTGGCTGTGAGTGTGCCACTGCACTCCAGCCTGGGCTACAGAGTGAGACTCCTACTCAAAAAATAAAATAAAATAAAGATGAATTTCATACTGAAAAGCACAGTATGATTTGCCCAGCACAATTATTGAGGAAAGATCCACACCAAATCAATCTTTGTGAAATTTCAGAACGCTGGAGATGAAAGAAATCTTAAAAGAAATAAAACACATCACACATATAGGGTCAAGAATCAGAATAACAGTGGGTTTCTCATAATATTGGCAGCTAAGAAACAATGGAGACAATGCCTTCAAAATTCTAAGGAGAGCCAGACACCGTGGCTCATGCCTATAATTCCAGCACTTTGGGAGGCAGAGGAGAGAAGACTGCCTGAGCTCAGGGGTTAGAGACCTTGACCCTACAATAAATAAAAAATTAACCAGATGTGGTGGTGCACACTTGTGGTTCCAGCTATTTGGAAGGCTGAGGTGGAAGGATTGTCTGAGCCCAGCAGGTCGGGGCTGTGGTGGCCATGAGTGTACCACTGCACTCCAGCGTGGGCAACAGAGTGAGATTCCTACTCAAAAAATAAAAAAAATCTGTGTAGTTTCAAATGTTTTCTTTTTTACAATCTCCCAATACCCAGCAAAGCCACTGTGTCATTGTGGAACCATTCAGCTAGTGATTCACTAACCATGATGTAAAGGTAACTCCAGGCTCTTTAATATGGGTAGTGGCTAATCATTGCATTAAAATTCAAATAACATGAGGTGAAGTCTCTAAAATATAAGTGGCCAGCTAGGGGTTTCCCTTCATAGCTTGTTCTTTGTCCAATGGATGACTAGCCCCACCGATCAAATGGCAAGACACTTTCCTTTTGTGTGTCCCCAGGGGTTCTCAACATGAGACAGGCATCTCACATGTAAGAAGGGCGTCTGTGTTCACCCTAGGAGTCACTCTGCACCAGCTCTGGTCTTCACCTTTTCTTGTACCCTTTGCTGCTGCTGCCTTACTACTGCCACCCTTAGAGCACCTGGTGTTGACAGACGGCTCAGCTACCAATGCAGTGGCCCATCCACTTTTTTTTTTTTTTTTTTTGAGTTGGAGTCTTTATGTCTCAGGCTGGGTGCAGTGGCACACTCACGACCACTTCAGCGTCGACTTGCTAGGCTCCAGGGATCCTCCTACCTCAGCCTTACAAGTAGCCAGAACTACAGGCACACGCTACCACACCCAGCTAATTTTTGATTTATTGTAGAGACGAGGTCTTGCCAAGTTGCCTTGGCTTGTCTTGAACCCATGGGCTCAGACAATCTACTCGCCTCGGCCTCCAAAAGTGCTGGGATTACAGACGGCCCATCCACTCTTCACCACCTGTGTCTTTCTTCACTCTCTCTTTGTTGCTAATGACTGTGGTAAGTTCTTGCCACTTACACTTGCCTCAGTGTCTCTCTCTGGCTGGTAGGGAAACACTGGCTCCTGTAGCCACCAGACTTTTATGAGGCAGATTGTCTTCACTAAGAGGTTCAGACTTTTGATAGTATTGACTTGAAGTCATGAGACCTATAAGTTTGGAAATAAGGACTTTATTCTTTGGATTGCAACCTGTAGGTTGGGAAGCAAAGTCTCTGGCTGAGCTCCAAAGCAGGCACTTTGAAGGAGGAGGAGGAAGAGGGGGACAGGAGTTTTATGCTCAACGGATTGACCAAACATACATATTTAACAGGCTATAGGAGAAGCTATGAATATTTATGAAGGGGGTTGCACACATGCGTGGTAAGCAAACATACATGTTATGTGTGCACCATGTTCACTTTGGGGTGGAGGGTTAACTTTAAAATGCAGTAAAATCAGCTTCTGTGTGTCAAAAGGTGAAGCATAGGACACGGAGGCACTTTGTGTGCAACCTCTGTAAACCGGTCAGAACCAGTTCATAGTCAGTGGTAATTTATCAAGAAGGAATGCTTTGTGCAATTGACCACCTGCCATGTCAAAACTGCAAAAAGGGAGGGGAGTCTGGTCAGAGTCAGGTGGTTGATTGAAATTGGAGTCAGTGGAGAAGTCTTCTGTTTTTTGTTTTCCAGGACTGGTGTCTGTTTAACTGTTAGGGGAAAAGAAAAATCTGATATCTTTTAGTGAAGAAGGGGTTGTACTGAGGCATGACTGACCTCCTGTCTTGTCATAGTCCAGAAATTGAATTTTAAACATTTTTTTCTGGGGTCTTCTTGGCCAAGAGGGGTCCATTCAGTTGGTTGTGGGGAGGGTGGGCTTAGGATTTCACTTTTATTTCACATTGACATAGTCATTTATTTTTCCACCCGATCCTTCTGGAAGTTTCCTCAACACAGTGGCTCAGGCTATTTGTGAGGCAGTTCCTCTAATGTCACCACTCAGCCCTTTCCTTCCTAGGGAGGATGAGCACTCGAGCTTGCCTATACTTAGAATCCTTGCTCTTTCTCAATCGCCTGATGCTTTTACAGAGCCCAAATCCCAGTACCAGAACTATTCCTCCTGGAATATGGTGATGGTTATCAGGGGAGTCTCTGCTCTCCCTCCCTACAGGCAGGTTTCCATCAAATACATCCCAAGTTCATTAGACATGTCTGAACATGTTGGACCCAAATTGCAAACTTACCTTTTCTTCTACATCCCAGGCAGATGAGGTTAGTGGTTGAAGGAATGAATCAGGTGTCCACAAATGTTTCATGCAGTTAGGAAGGCCTTCAAAATCGTATTCTCTAATTGCACAGAATAGAATATTTGAGTCCTAGTCAAGATACCCTGTTACACACACACACACACACACACACACACACACACTCTCTCTCTCTCTCTCTCTCTCTCTCTCTCTCTCTCTTTCTCTCTCTCTCTCACTCACTCACCACTATTTACATAATGTTTGAGCCCACATAAAAATAAAAAATTTTTGTGTCTTATTTTCTTAATAATATGCCATGAGCATTTTTCCTTTGTCATTGAGAATTCATCTAAAAATTTATATTATTAATTGTGTGGGTGTAGTAACATAATGTATTTTTTCACTTCTTGTTGGGCATATTTCTTATTTTTTGCACTTATGAGAGCATCACTGATGAATAACTATACATCTATACATAAACTCCTTAATTAAAAAATTGAATTGATGCATAATAGATGTACATAGTTTCAGAGTACCTACGATAATTTAATACACTTAAAGAATTTGTAAAGATCAAATCAGACCAGGCACGGTGGCTCATGCCTGTAATCTCAGTACTTTGGGAGGTCGAGGCAGGAGGATTGCTTGAGTTCAGGAGTTCAAGACCAGCCTGGGCAATATAGCAAGACCTCGTCTCTACAAAAAAATAATAATATATATTTTTTTTAAAAGCTGGGCATGGTGGCACACACCTGCAGTCTCCGTCGCTCAGGAGGTAGAGGCTGCAGTGAGCCATGATCATGCCGTTGCACTCCAGCCTGGGTGACAGAGTGAGACTCTGACTCAAAAAAAAAAAAAAAAGGTTAAACTAGTGTACTTGGGATATCTATCACCTTAAATAGTTGTCATTTCTTTTTCCTTGACCATTCAAAATCTTGTCTTCTAGCTATTGTGAAATATACAATAGATTATTGTAGACTATAGTCATCCTACTGATCTGTCTAGCATAATCTCTCTTTTTATCTCCTTTATTTTCTTAGGATAGATTCCTAGAAGTAAAATTACTGGACCAAATGTATAGACTTTTTCCAGGTTTTTGGTACAAATTGCTAAATTGCTTATCAAAAGGTTTCCCAAGTTTACACCTCCACCAAGATCTTACTTCAACTTCTTCAAAATTGAACATTATGTGGCTAATTTTTCTTTGATCTTTACCTATTTAATAGGAAAATTTATTTCTTGTAATTTTAACTTGCATTTATTGAATTACTAGGAAGGTTAAACTATTTAATTATGATTATTACTTATTTGTAAGCTCACCAAGAATCTATTCCCTTGGCTGACTTTTTATATTTGGATATTATTGGAGTTTCTCTTATTAAATTGAAAGACTACTTTTTTTTTTTGAGTTGGAGTCTCACTCTGTCACCCAGACTGGAGTGCAGTGGCTGCTCCCAGCCACTGCAGCCTCGACCTGCTGGGCTCCGGCGATCCTTCTGCCTCAGCCTTCCGAATAG
>NW_007257545.1:52778-61982 GCF_000164805.1 Carlito syrichta
AGCCACGCCTGGCTGATTTTTTGATTTATTGTAGAGATGAGGTCTTGCCAAGTTGCTCAGGCGGGTCTCGAACCCGCGAGCTCAGGCAATCCACTCACCTCACCCTCCCAAAGGCGCGCGATTACAAGCTGAGCCACCGAGTCCGGCTGCAAGACTACTTTTGATATTAAAGTGTTTTTTTCACGTTACCTTTTGTCTTTTCATTTTGCTTAGCATGCTTGATTCACAGATACTTGAAGGATAATGTAGTAAGATCAATCATTTCCTCTATAATGTTTTTTCTATTATTTTGTGTCTAATAATGTTCTCCTTGTTTTCTTGTAATTTTTGAAATACCTTTTTGAATTTCTATGTAGTAAAACCCAAGGGTATTCTCCTTCACGGGGTTTTTTCTTGCTGTTATGCTGAAAAGGCTTCTTTCTCCCCAGGGTCTGATAAAGTAATCACAGACATTTTCTCATAGCTCTTTTATGGTTTCATTTTCATGATTAGCTTTTCTTGAATGAATATATTTACGAAAAAAATTTTTAGCAAATAAGAAAATAAATGGCATGTAATCCCAAAATAAAATTATTTAAACAATCCTTTAGCATTGTCTAGTTAACAGCACATATTCCTTCATTTATTTATTTTTTTGAGTTGGAGTCTCACTCTGTCGCCCAGGCTGGAGTGCAGTGGCATGCTCACGGCCACCGCAGCCTCGACCTGCTGAGCTCAGGCGATCCTTCCACCTCAACCTTTCAAGTGGCTGGAACTATATAGACTCACGCCATCACGCCCAGCTAGTTTTTGTGATTTCGTGTAGAGACGAGGTCTCACCATGTTGCCCAGGCTGGTCTCAAATTCCTGACCTCAAATGCTCCTCCAACCTCAGCCTCCTGAGTAACTGAGATTATAAACATGCACCACTGAATTTGGCTTACAAAGCTCTTCTCAAACATGATTCCTTCTTTCTTCAACTCCTTTCACTACTGTGCACTTCTGCATCAGTTTTCTGACCTATGAATGCACCGTTATACTTCCATTCCTTTAAAGATGTATTTTTTTCTCCTAGTACAGAGTTTCTCAGCCTTGGTTCTATTGACATACAGGCTCAGGTCATTGCTGTGGAGGCCGATCCTGTGTATTGTGGATGTTTAGTAGCATCCCTGGCCTCTACCTACTAGATGCCAGTAGCACCTCCTCCTGCACCCCAAGTTATGCCAACCAAACATGTCTCTAGATATTGCCTAATGTTTATGGGGAGGAGGAGGGAAGAGCTGGGAGGTGTTAAGCCCTCCCCCAAGAACCACTGTCATGCAGGAACAAGTCCCTCCCCCATCCCCACTCAGGTCAAGACTTACCTCTGCCTAAAATTGTTCTGTGACCTTCCCAGGTAAGCAAGGGTGATACATCCCTCAAAATCGGGCACAACCCCCTCTTTTTGTCTCTCCTTTTAAACTGTTTCATAATCTTGGAAATTGTATGTCTCTCCCACTTGACTATGAGCTCCCCCAAGTGTTGGCATTCCTTGAGCATGAGGTGTAATGAATGATTATAGAGTCTATGCCAAAATCCTATATACTGAGTGGCCTGTGGCTATCCCATTAGGAAATGCCATCTATCTGTACATGAGAGGTGAGACACAAAGTGAAACAGTGGCAGTTTCTAGGACAGGTACATTGACCAGCCTTCGGGCCACAGAATTAAAACTTCATATCTGTATTATATTCTTGTGAAAACAACATATCCTATGGGGATCTATAAATTGGATTCAACCACCACCAGTTCTTCATAAAGTTAGACCACCCACCCCATGTTCACCCAGTTCCAGACATAAGAGCTGAACTATAAGGTCTTGAGGCCTTCCCTACACCTTGGGTGACAAGAGATTGCCTGCCAATAGGTATTTTTGTAGAAAAACCTCCAGGGAATAACTCCCTACAAAAGTTGCTTGTAGAAGCACACTTTCCTTTAACAACAAAACCTCCTTGCTGTAAGCCTGGTATGATGGCATTCCATGAAACCAGGTGTCATTAAAGATCCACAGAACTCATAAACATTCCTTCTTGGGTCTGGTGCAATTGCCCTGGACTTCACACCAGATCTGGCCTTCTAGGAAACTCACGTTGGTGCTTGCAGGAGGTAAAGGAGGCCTACCAGGTTTCCTGTTTGAGGATTCCAATCTGGTGCTACCCAGGTCAAATGAGTATCTACCATGCTCAAAACATTCAGAGGCATTTCCTTGTCAAGCAAATACAAATCCTTTTTTTCTTTGCCATTGTTGGAAATCTGAATTTAATACTATCTTTTTCTAAGAGGGCAAAAGTGATCTTAGTACATGACAGGGAAAGGAAAAAATAGGAGACAGAACAGATATTGACAAGGTTTTTTTCCTTTTCATTTTCATTTGTGTAAGAAATTTTTCATACAAAACAGGAGCATAAAGCCTGGGCACAGTGGCTCATGCCGGTAATCCCAGCACTTTGGGAGGCCAAGGTGGAAGGATCACTTGAGCCCAGGAGTTTGAGATCAGCCTGGGCAACATAACAAGACCTCACCTCTACAAAAATTTAAAAAATTAGCCTGGTGTGGTGGTGTGCACCTGTAGTTCCAGCTACTCGGGAGGCTGAGGTGGAAGCATCTCCTGAGCATAGGAGGTCAAGATTGTGGTGAGCCCTGATCACACCCACTGCCCTCCAGCCTCGGTGACAGAGTGAGACCCTGACTGAAAAATAAGTAAAATAAAACAGGAACATAAAACATCCATGCAAGTTGAAAGGACATAACATGGATTTAATATACCCAGTGAACAACCATTTTAACATTGCCTAGATCCAATGTTTTTCTAACAGTTCACTTAACTTACCCTCTAATCACTAACCAAGGACAGAACGGGTTTCTCAGAGGTAGCTATTGATTGTGGCTTTTCAACCCCCTCCCCAGCTTGTTACTAATTAGCTTTTCTATTTCAAGTATTTGCCTCCACTCATGAGGAGTTAACCTAATCAGCCCATTGTGACCTTCATAATACAGACAGACCCCACCACCATGGCAGCAGTCATGATACTAACCCACCCACCTGCCTTCTGTCCATCACCTGACGTCAGTACCTGCACTTACCTGCCCCTTCTTGATGATGTGGAGCAGACCACCACCCAATCACCTTAATGACCTTTCCATCAAAAGGAAGGATTAAAAGGATTTAACCTTGAGCAACCAGTCGCCATTGCCTTACTAGACTCTGATGTGGCCATACGCTCTTAGAGCTATGGCCACCATCATGTTTCCTGACTTTGGCCCCCTCCCCTACCCTGGGGAGGTGAATCTCCACTCTCTCTCTCTTTCATTTACTTTCTAAATAAACTGTATTTTCTAATATAATTTCTGTGCAATTCTTTGCATCTTTCTCGCAGCACCGAATTACACACCAGATACACCCACACCCCCAAGCAGGTCTAACCTAAAATTCTGGAGGTCCTACTGGGAGTGTGACCTAACACAAGTCAAAATATTTAGTGAAAAACTCTATAATAATCATAAATAGACCAGTTAAGTTTTTCTAAACCATGTCAGCATTTGGATTTTTTTAAACAGTTACCTTTTTTAAAAAATCAATGACAACTGAGTAATTTTTGGAGCACATTAATTATATAGTAGATTCCATTAATTCACTATTTTTTAAAAACACGTTATCTTACATGTAAGTACATGTTTTTAAAGTACTTCTCTGTTGTTCCTGTGGATTTGTTTTAAAATGCATTGAACTACTTATTTTCAATACCATGAAGAGGCTGGATATTTTTATTTTACTAATAAACTGAAGCCCTGTGAGGTTAAGACAGTGGTTTGCAAACTGTAATGTGAATGCAATCACCCACAAGTCTTTTTTTCTCCCTGGGTCTATGGGCATATGCCACCTATAACTTTTAAAAATTTTTTGTCGAGACAAGATCTCACTATGTTGCCCAGACTGAGCTCAAGCACTCCTGGCCTCAAGTAATCCTCCCTCCTGGGACTTTCAAAATGCTGGGATTACAGGAGTGAGCCACGTGCCCAGCCTCCTGGGAGTCTTGTTAAAATGCAGATTCTGGCTCAGCAGCTCTGAGATTTTGCATTTCTAATAAACTCCCAGGTGAGGCTGATGCTGCTGATCTGAAAACCACAATGTGAGGTTGTGAGAGTTTGTCTTGAACAAAGCCACAGAAGGTAGTTTGTGGCCTGGCTTGCCTGAAAATCTAAGTCTCTAAGTGGTCTAGTATTGCTCAACTATCCTGCCTAGACTTTAATAAGGTAACCATACAATTAATCATTTAAACTGAGACTTTTTTTTTTTAAGTAAAAGAAGGTACCATTAATGATTACCAGGCACAAAACAAGACTCTCCAAGGCAAATAGAGACTTATGGTTACATTGGCTATAACAGAAGTGGAGATTATCTTCAAATGAACAAATTATTAAACACTTATTTTTGAAAAAAGAAAAAAGAAAACCTATTGGGACGAAGTGCAGTGCTTACTCCAGGAGGAAGTTAATCATGAATATTTTGCAATTGCTAGAAATTTCGGAAGCAGTAAATAGAGAGTGAGGATAAGAGGGATAGATTTAATTTATGTAGTTGTTCAAAAGGGTATTGATAAGGTTCTCCAGGAAAGGCTGATAAAGATGAGTCACCAGAGGGTGGAAGGAATGTTTCCTCATGATAGGAAACTGACTTAGAGCCCAGAAACAAAGGCAGGGATAAACGGGCACTTATCTACGCTAGGGTGGGTGGCAAGCCTACTGCGGTGCTGGGGAGAAAGGAGGGGTGATGAGCTGGGCAGCAGGAAGCTGAGACTCTGCACTTGCTTTCATTTAAGGCGACAGGCGCCTTAAAAAGGCAGTTTTGAGGTGTTGTAGTTTAGGAGCAAGTGAATGGAAGACTGGAATACATGCCAGATGAGATAATACCTTCAATAGGACCGGACTCTTCTACTCAAAGGAAAACTAACTTCGAGGCAAATGCAATTAAAAATAAAATGCTTAGGTTGTCAGTTTGGATGAATTTGGGGATGAAGTGGGTGACTAAGGGAAATAGACTATGCAGAAATTGCAACAGGATAGCATCGTTTAAACCAGAGGGTCTCTGATTTAAACCGGAGGCTGTATATCACCATGGCTTGGAGAATATGCAAACTGCCAAGAGCTAGGCTCCAACCTGGATCTGCTGAATCAAAATCTTAGGAGGATGGGCTCAGGCATCCGTGCTGTGGAGGAAGAAACTCTCCACTGGAGATTCTAATGCGCAGCTGGTACTGAATACCAATGAGCTGACTAATAAGAATGATGTGGAAATAAATGTTAATACTGTTTGTTAACCAAGGAAAGGGATTTTCAATTAATTAATGGAACATAATACCATGGTGCATGATTCTTAATATTCATTTTTCTTCAAAATTTTGTTGAAAAATAAAATTCAAATACAGAAGGGAACATGAACACAAATATACAACTTAGCAGACTGTGTAAAGTGAACACCTGTGAAACCCCCATCTGATCAAGAAATAGACTATTGTAGGCAACCTACGAGTCCCTTGGGTGACCCTTCCCAGTTGCATACCCCTACATACCAGAAGTAGCTACCATCATGGCTTTTTTTTTTTTTTTTTTTTTTTGAGTTAGAGTCTTACTCTGTCACCCAGGCTGAAGTGCAGTGGCACACTCACGGCCACTGCAGCCTCCACCTGCTGGGCTCAGGTAACCCTTCCACCTCAACCTTCCAAGTAGCTGGAACTACAGGCGCGCACTACCACACCCAGCTAATTTTTTGATTTATTGTAGAGACGAGATCTCGCCAAGTTGTCCAGGCAGGTCTTGAACCCCTGGACTAAGGCAATCCTCTCTCCTCGGCCTCCCAAAGTGCTGGGATTACAGAGTTGAGCCAATGCGCCTGACCATCATGGATTTTTAAAGATTCAATTCCTAGCCGGGCTCGGTGGCTCAGCCTGTAATCCCGCGCCTTTGGGAGGCTGAGGTGAGTGGATTGCCTGAGTCCGCGGGTTCGAGACCCACCTGAGCAACTTGGTGAGACCTCATCTCTACAATAAATCGAAAAACATTAGCTGGATGTGGTAGCGCACACCTGTAGTTCCAGCCACTTGGAAGGCTGAGACAGAAGGATAGCTGGAGCCCAGCAGGTTGAGGCTGCGGTGGCCGGGAGCAGCCACTGCACTCCAGTCTGGGTGACAGAGTGAGACTCCAATGCAAAAAAAAATTAAAATAAAATAAAAAATAAAGATTCAATTCCTTGTTTTTCCTTATAGCTTCACCACCTCAAAATGCCCCCTTAGCAGTATAGTTTCATTTTCCATGCTGTTAAATTTTATATAAATGAAACTTTATGTGAATAAGAGTATGAATTCTTTTATGTCTGACTTCTTTCATTCAGTATTTTTAAATCTACCCAAAGGATCAGAGGTCATTATATTAAAAAGATACTTGCACTCAAATGTTCATCGCAGCACAATTCACAATTGCAAAGATGTGGAATCAACCTAAAAACCCATCAACCAATCAGTGGTTAATGAATATATGGTAACAGAAAGCCAAACATTGCATGCTCTCAGTTATAAGTGAGAGCTAAACTAAGGATCTGCAAAGACATCGAGAATGGTGTAACGGACACTGGAAACTCAGAAGGGGGAGGGAGGGATGGAAGGAAGGGACAAAAAAATCACTTATCAGATACAATGTGCACAAATGGGGTGGAGAAATTCGTATTTAAAATCCAAACCAAAAACCTTTCTTTCTTATCACTGTAGAGTAGGGATCAGAAAACTCTGACCCCCGGGCCAAATCTAGTTCCCTACCTGTTTCATAAATAAAGTTTTTTTGTTTTCTTTTCTTTTCTTTTTGAGTCAGAGTCTCACTCTGTCACCCAGGCTGGAGTGCAGTGGCACGCTCATGGCCATCAGAGCCTCCACCTGCTGTGCTCAGGTGGTCTCTCTACCTCAGCCTTCCAAGTGGCTGGGACTACAGGCACATGCCACCATGCCCAGCTAAGTTTTTGAGTTATTGTAAAGATAAGGGCTTGCCAAGTTGCCCAGACTGGTCTCGAAACCCTGGGCTCAGGTAATCCTCTCGCCTCTGCCTCCCAAGTGCTGGGATTACAGACGTAAGCCACCGCGCCCGGCCCATAAATAAAGTTTAATTGGAATACACTCACACTGATTCATTTCCATACTATCTGTGGCTGTTCATGCACTACAATAGCAGAGTTGAGGATTTATGACAGAGACCATATGACCCTTAAAGCTTAAAACATTTGCTGTCTGGTCCTTTACAGAAAGTTTGCCAACTCCTACTGCAGAGTATTTCATTGTACAAATACAATTGACTCTGGCTGGGCTCGGTGGCCCAGCACTTTGGGAGGCCGAGGCAAGTAGATTGCCTGAGCATGCAGGTTCGAGAGCAGCTCGGACAACTTGGCAAGACCTCGTCTCTACAATAAATTTTTTAAAAAAATAACTGGGCGTGGTAGCGCACACCTGTTGTTCCTGCTGCTTGGAAGGCTGAGGCAGAAGGATCACCTGAGCCCAGCAGGTTGATGCTGGGGTGACTGTGGGTGTGCCACTGCACTCCAGCCTGGGTGACAGGGTGAGACTCCAACTAAAAAAAAAAATACAATTGAGTAATGCATGGGCTTAGGGGTGCCAACACCCTGCACAGTAAAAAATCTGCGTATAATTTGACTTCCCCAAAACTTAACTACTAATAGCCTACTGCTGACCAGAAGTCTTTTTTTTTTTTGAGTTGGAGTCTCACTCTCACCCATACTGGAGTGTAGTGGCTGCTCCTGGCCACCGCAGCCTCGACCTGCTGGGCGCCGGCGATCCTTCAGCCTCAGCCTTCCGAGTAGCTGGAACTACAGGCACGCGCTACCACGCCCGGCTAATTATTTTGATTTATTGTAGAGATGAGGTCTCGCCAAGTTCCCCGGGCGGGTCTCGAAACCGTGGGCTCAGGCAATCCACCACCTCGGCCTTCCAAAGCGCTGGGATTACAGGCTGATTCACCGAGCTCGGTCAGAAGTGTTAACAATAGCTTAAGTAGTCCATTAACATATTGTGTATGTTACATGTAATATATGCTGTATTCTTACAATAAAGTAAGCTAGAGAAAAGAAAATATTATTAAGAAAATCACAAACAAGTGAAAATGTATTTAATATCCATTAAGTGGAAATGAATCATCATAAAGCTCTTTATTCTTGTCAACTTCATGTTAAGTAGGCCGAGGAAGTGGAAGAAGAAGAGGGATTGGACTTGCCGTCTCACGGGTGACAGAGGCAGAAGAAAATCCAAGTATTGCCAGGCTCAGTGGCTCAGCCTGTAATCCCAGCGCTTTGGGAGGTTGAGGCGAGTGGACTGCCTGAGCCCGTGGGTTCGAGACCCGCCTGGGCAACTTGGCAAGCCCTCATCTCTACCATAAATAAAAAATTAGCCAGGCGTGGTAGCGCACACCTGTAGTTCCAGCTCCTTGGAAGCCTGAGGCAGAAGGATCGCTGGAGCCCAGCAGGTCGAGGCTGTGGTGGCTGTAAGCATGCCATTGCACCCAGCCTGGGCAACAGAGTGAGACTCCAACTCAAAAAAAAAAAAAAGAAAAGAAAAGAAAATTCAAGTATAAGTAGACCCATGCTGTTCAAACTTGTGTTGGTCAAGAGTCAATTGCATACCAAAATGTAGGTATCCATTCCCTTATTGAGGAACGTCTGGGTGGCTTCTAATTTGAGGTATTACAAACACTGCTGCTGTGAGCATCCATGTACATATCTCCTGTGAACGTGAACTTCTGTAGGGGATATGCCTAGAAGTGGAACTGGCAGATCATATAATAGACATTGCTTTAAAATGGTAGATGCTGCCATCTGGTTTCCCAAGTGGTTTTACCAATTTCCATTTCTGCTAGCACATTACGAGAGTTCTTGCAGCTTCACATATATGTATCAACAGAGTATTGTGTTTAGTGCTATCTCCTTGTGTATAGTGTATAGTGTTATCTCATTGTATTTGTTGACTATTGCTACAGAAAAAATTGCCTCAGAACTTAGCAGTTTAAAATCCCAGACGTGGCCGGGCTCAGTGGCTCAGCCTGTAATCCTGCGCCTTGAGAGGCCGAGGTGAATGAATTGCCTGAGCCCGTGGGTTCAAGACCCACCTGGGTAACTTGGCAAGACCTCATCTCTAC
>NW_007257545.1:62002-88643 GCF_000164805.1 Carlito syrichta
GCTGGGCGTGGTAGCGTGCACTTGTAGTTTCCAGCTACTTGGAAGACTGAGGCGGAAGGATCCCCGGAGTCCAGCAGGTCGAGGCTGCGGTGTCCAGGAGCAGCCACTGCACTCCAGTCTGGGTGACAGAGTGAGACTCTAACTCAAAAAAATAAAAATAAAAAATAAAATCCCAGACGCATTATCTCACACCGTTTCTTTGGGTCAGGAATCTAGGAAGGGCTTAGCTGGGTGGGTCTGACCCATAGTCTCTAAAGAACTTGAAGTCAAGAGGTTGGCTGAGGCTGCAGTCATCTGAAGACTCTACTGGGGTAGAGTATCTACTTCCAAGTTCCATAGGACTGCTTGCCACATGACAGCTGGCTTCTCTCAGAGCAACTGATGAGTGTGAGAGAGAGAGCAACCCAGGTAGAAGCTGCAGTGTCTTTTATGATCTTAACTCAGCAGTGTCATACCATCACATCTGTCATATCCAATTGATCACACAACCCTGGGACATTGTGGACAGGTGTGCACACCGGGGGGGGGGGGGTGGGGATCCCTGGGGATCATCCCGAAAGCTTGACTACCACATACATTGCATTGTTAATTTGCTTTACCCTGATTACTAGTGTGCAAAGCTTCTTTTCATTTGTGTTGGCCATTATGCTTTCTTCTTTTATGAATATTTTGGCCATTTTTTTTTCTTGTGGAGTCTTCTTTCTCTTACTGATTTGTAAGAGTAGGGTTTTTTTTGTTTAAGAGATGAAGTGTCCCTAGGTTGCCCAAGCTGAAGTGCAATGGCTATTCACAAATGCAGTCATAGCACCTACAGTCTCGGACTGCTGGGTTCAAGAAATCCTCCTGCCTCAGCCCACCCCGCCAAGTAACTGGGGCTACAGGTGCACACCACCACACCTGGCCTGAGAACACTTTTTGCATTCTGAATATTAAGGTTTTGTGGGTTTGTGTTGCAGAGATCTTCCACCATTTCCCTTTTTAGTAATGTCTCTTAATCAACAGACATGTTCTTAATTTGAACGTAGTGAAATGTATTGATGTCCTTTATGGTTAGTGATTTGTATCTTATTTAATAAATTTTTCTCTGCCCTAAGGTCAGGAAGATATTCTCTCATATTATCATCTAAAAGTTTTATTATTTTGTCCTCCAAAAAATAGGTCTATAAGCCCCCTGGAATAGATTTTTGTGTAAGTATGATATAGTTGTCCAATTTTATTTCTTCTCCATATTAACACCCAACTGTCCTAATACCATTTGTGAATAAGATTGTCCTTTCTCAAGGTTCTTTTGAGTCACCCTTATGAGAAATTGTTGCTATATCATGTCTGTTTCTGGTCTTCCTTTTCTACCCTATTGCTCTATTTGTTTATTCTGGTTCTAATACCACACCTTGTTATGAACATAGCTTTATAATAAGTCTTAATATTTTGTACAGCAAATCCTTTGATCTTGTTTCCAATGAGCAGAGAGAGGAGTAATGTAATTCTGTCCCTTAGGATGGCTGTTCTGGTGAGGTATGTATAGTCTATAACCCCAGGAGTTCCTAAATCTTTATATTCCTTTAAAACACACACACACACACATATACAATAAATTGGAATCTCTGTCACTGAGGCTAACATGTAGTAACACGACCACAGTTACCACAGCCTCTATCCATTGGGTTCAGGTGATCCTTCCACCTCAGCCTTCCAGGTAGCTGGGACTACAGGTATGTGCCACCAGGCCTGGCTAATTTTTTTTTTCATTGTAAAGACAAGGTCTTACCATGTTGCCCAAGCTGATCTCAAACTCCTGGGCTCAGGCAATCCTCTCGCCTCATCCTCCCAGAGTGCTGGGATTGCAGGTGTGAGCCACTGCCCTGGCCAATAAGATCTAAATTAAATCCTACCTTGTCCATGATATCTCCTCCAGGTGAAGAATCACCTCTGAAAACTTGAGTCTGTCTCTGTCAAGTTGTTAGCCATACATAATGCCTTATAACTTATTAATTCCTGTAGCTGTTATAGTTTCCAATTTAGAATATAAGTGCCTCAAAAGCAGGATGGTGTTTTAGTCAAGGATTGTACTTTGTTCATTTTTGTGCATTGAATACAAGATCTACACATAACAGATGCTTAATAAATGCCTAAAAATATTTCTTCATTGTTTGAATTGTCATTTATTGTCTGTGCTAGGTACCAGAATGGTGAATGTTGATTTCCAAGACAAATTAAAAAAAACAACTCCAACAACATACAAGTGCAAATTTAGCCACAGAATTAGAGCTAAATATCAATTACTAAAACTATAATGTAGTATTCAACTGGCTTTTGTACACCTATAAGTGGTTCCTGCGGCCCTTCAAGTCCAATAATTGGAGTCCTATTTGTGACCACAAGCAATCAAAGAAGCATAAGACCTTTGAATGCTCTCACATACACCCCCATTGTTTTACACACACACACACACACACACACACACACACACACACACACACACACACACACAGCTTATTACGGAGTCTAAACCCAGCGAAGGTACAAACATGAAAGCAGTTTCATTTTTCTCCAACCACTTACTGCCTTTAACTATACAACTAACCCTCGAACAACATGGGTCTGGACTTTGTAGGCTCACTTTTACGTGGATTTTCTTCTGCCTCTGCCACCCCTGAAACAGTAAGACCAACCCCTCTCCTCTTGTTCCTCTCCTCCGTCTACTTAACATGAAGACAAAGAGGATGAAGCCCGGCAGGGCTAGGTGGTTCAGCCTATAATCCCGCACTTTGGGAGGCCGAGGTGAGTGGATTGCCTGAGCCCGCGGGTTCGAGACCCACCTGGGCAACTTGGCGAGACCTCATCTCTACAATAAAACAAAAAATTAGCCGGGCATGGTAGCGTGCGCCTGTAATTCCAGAGGTGGAAGGATCGCCGGATCCCAGCAAGTCGAGGCTGCAGTGCCAGGAGTGGCCACTGCACTCCAGTCTGGGCGACAGAGTGTGACTCCAACTCAAAGAAAAAAAAAGAGGATGAAGACCTTTATGATAATCCCCTACCACATTTTCTTTTCTCTCGCTTACTTTATTGTAAGGATACAGTATGTTATACATAAAGCATACAAAATATGTGTTAATTGACTGTGTATTTGGTTAAGACTCCTAGTTGGGTGCAGTGGCTCACGCCTGTAATCCTAGCATTTTGGGAGGTGGAGATGAGAGAATTGCTGGAGTTCAGGGGTTTAAGACCAGCCTGGGCAACTTAGCGAGACCTCGTCTCTACAATAAATTAAAAAAAGTAACTGGGTGTGGTGGCATGCACTTGTAGTTCCAGCCACTTGGAAGGCTGAGGCGGAAAGATCGCCTGAGCCCAGCAGGTCGAGGCTGCGGTGGCCGTGAGCGTGCCACTACCCTCCAGCCTGGGAGACAGAGTGAGACTTCAACTCAAAAAAAAAGACAACAAAAAAACTCCTTGTCAAACAGTAGGCTATCAGTTAAGTTTTGGAGGAGTCAAAAGTTAAACATGGATTTTTTACTGTGAAAGGTGTCAGTGTCCCTAACTCCTGCTTTGCTAAAGGGTCAACTGTACTCTCAAATGACCCTCTCTCAGTAACATAGCTTTTCAGTCTCATTAGGGTATTAAAAAGTCCAATACAAGCTGGGCTCGGTGGCTCAGCCTGTAATCCTGCACTTTGGGAGGCTGAGGTGAGTGGATTGCCTGAGCCCGCAGGTTCAAGACTCTCCTGGGCAACTTGGTGAGACCTCATTTCTACAATAAATCAAAAAAATTAGCCGGGCGTGGTAGCGCGTGCCTGTAGTTCCAGCTACTTGGAAGACTGAGGTGGAAGAATCTCCGGAGCCCAGCAGGTCAAGGCTACAGTGGCCGGGAGCATGCCACTGCATTCCAGTCTGGGCGATAGAGTGAGACTCCAACTCAAAAAATAAAATTAAAAAAAAGTCCAATACATACAGCTCAATAAGTTTAAAACTTCAATTTCACATCCAATTTCAACATCTCCTTCTAGCTCAGTTTGATTCCTGGTCAAAAGAACTCTTGTCTCTCCAAGACTTACAAAATCTAACAATATATGCATACATACACACAGGAACATACTTATACTAAGAAATAATTTGTTGGTTATCTGAAATTCAAATTTAACTGAGAGTCCTATATTTTATGTGGTAACCCTACTTCCCACTCCCTCTTCTGGGTTTCCCATTCTCCTCCGAGGTGTTGGGCTCCGGGAAGAGAGATAGGAGACGGGGAAGTGTGAACGTCTTCTACTTAACTGCTGTGCTGTAATTCTCCTTCAGCTGTCATCCACCGTGTAGCAGCCTGCCAAATCTGGCTCTCCTCAGGCACTTGCACAAGCTTGCAGGCAGCCCTGCAGGGTGGCACCCTTTCTCTGAGGACTAGTCACGTGCCCAGTGCCCATGAGTTCAAGAGCTTTCTTTCATCCTACCTAAAGTCCTCATCCTCGAGAAGATGAGATTTGTTTCTGGTCAGGTTGGCCTTGTACCAGTTATGAAGCTATTTCTCAACTCCACGTTTAACCTTCTACATATCCTGCTTTGTGACACAGAGGTTGGTATTGGGAAAAGCACGTTTCTGTGTTTCCAGCTGCCTCTTGTTAGGTTCTGCTGATGGTGACATTAGCGGGCAACTGCAAGACTGGAGGAAGAAGAAAGAACTTGCTCTTTCTGTTCCTGTAAGCATCCTCTTAACAAGCTTCTTTTCTCCTGCAACGGCAGTTCCTTCCCATGGCAGCAGCTGCATCCAGTTTGCAGTTTTCCTAACACTGGCAGAACCAGCCTGATTGTAACCCTCAGAGACTCTAGCTCCAGCTCCTCAGAGATCTGAGTTTCACCTTGTAGGGCACTCCTCTCTTAAGATTCTAAGTGTCAATGCCATCCTCTTCTCATTGTTCCCCCAGACCTAAGAATATAGCTGCTTCCTTCAGTTGCTTCTTCTATGACAAATTAATGCTGTCATTTTTGCCCTTTGAGTCACCTGGTTATCACCTTTATATCTGGTTAACAATTCTTCTCTGTTAAATCATCTCTGTTAAAATAACTGGTATGGCTTTTGCCGCTTGACTGACGTAGTGGCCCTGATTCTTCTCTGAGCAAGAGACTTCCCTGTTCTCATTCATTCAAACCAATAGTGACTTTTGCCAAGAGCCCAGTGGTAGGACTTAGAAAATCTGAGCTCTCCCATCATTTAGTGTCACACCTAAAACAAGTTGCCTAAAATATCTTGGTCCGTATTTGACCAACTGAAATGGGAACAGTAATATACACCTTCAGAAGAGAGTCTGAATCTCAATGAGGACAACCAATGAAACCTACTAACTCAAGAAATATCAACCATAATTCCTCCCATTTGCACCACTTTTGTATCGATTACCTTAACTCATCTATTCACACAACAAACATTTATTAAAGGCAAATACATCTCAGGTTCTGGATAGACACTAGATCATCAGAAGAGCTCTGTATAATGATTATCGTTCATTGAGCATTCTCTCTTTGTGCTATTATGTTGAACATTCTGCATATATTATCTTTTTAGTCCCCTCCTGGTTCATGCTTTCCCTTCCATTGTGTAGAGTTGTTGCTGGGAAGAGGCTTCCCAGCAAGGGATAATGTTTCCCAGCTACCTTTATAGTTAGATGCACCAAGTGACCAAGATCTAACTGCAGAATTTGAGCAGAAGTAATATGCCACTACTTCTTACTCCAGTTCATAAACAAAAGCTCCCACTTGGGGCTCCTTCATGTTCTTTTGCCTCTTGACTGATGTAGTGGCCCTGATTCTTCTCTGAGCAAGATCCTATATGGTAAGTAGCCTCCAAGATGGTTCCCAGTGCTTCTCATTCCAGGTATTTCCTCCCATGAGTAGTCACCTCTCATATTGAATAGGGCAGACTTGTATAATCAATAGAATTGTATAGAAATGACAAAATATGATATACAAAGCCAATTCATAAAAAACACTGTGTTTTCTGTCTTCTTTATATTTAAATACTTACTCTAAAGGAAGCCAGTGCCATGTTATCAGGACATCCAGGCAGCCATGTAGAGAGGTTCACATGA
The DNA here is from genome assembly GCF_000164805.1 of Carlito syrichta. Lineage (NCBI taxonomy): Eukaryota > Metazoa > Chordata > Mammalia > Primates > Tarsiidae > Carlito > Carlito syrichta. The sequence goes on from NW_007257545.1 coordinate 68,076, forward strand.
TAAGTTAATGAGGTTCCCTATCAACAGCCATGTGGGTGCACCATCTTGTAAGCAGATTCTACAGTACCAGTAAAGTTTTCAGATGACTGCAACCCAACCAACGTCTTAACCACAACTACAACCAGAAGAAATCCTGGTCAGAATGCCCAAGCTAAGTCACTCCCAAATTTCTGACCTTTTGAAACTGTGAGATAATAAATGAGTTTTATGAAGTACTTTGTTACACAGAAATCAATAATTAATATACCTGGATCCCTGAATGACTTTAGGGAGATCTACCACTAGCAAGGAACACAAGCATTGAATGAGTGATATATAAATGTCTGTAATGTTAAGCCACTGAACATTTGAGGAGTGTTGCATTTCATAACAAATACTCTACTATAATATTATCAATTCAAATTTTATTCTTATCCACTATTCTGCATGAGAGACTTAATATGACACTGAGGGCCAGGACATAACAATATTTAAATTGCATGCATTTGTGTGTTCTTGTATAAGACATGATTTGGTAATGAAACCAATTTTTCCAATAAAACTTTTTCTTTTTTTTCTTTTTTTTTGAGTTGGAGTCTCACTCTGTCGCCCAGACTGGAGTGCAGTGGCCACTCCCGGCCACCGCAGCCTCGGCCTGCTGGGCTCCGGCGATTCTTCCGCCTCAGCCTTCCAAGTAGCCGGAATTACAGGCATGCGCTACCACACCGGGCTGATTTTTTGATTTATTGTAGAGATGAGGTCTCGCTGCCCAGGTGGGCTCAGGCAATCCACTCACCTTAGCCTCCAAAGGCACGGGATTACAGGCTGAGCCACCAAGCCCGGCCACCTGTATGTCTTGATTTATCAACTTGAAGTCATATTGTCTCCAAATTATACAGCTCCAGTCAGTGTGAACCTTATATCTCTGGTCATCTCAGCAGTTAAAATCCAGTTCTTCTTGAAATATTTTTTAAGTTCTAGGACTTTCTTTCTTTCATAGGGAAAGGTAAAGGTGATTCTAGTTCAAGCCAAAAAGCAGCAGTGGGTTTGATGTTTAACTGCTCCCAGCTCACTTTCCAGGCAAATCTAGAAGAAACATATTCCTTTTACATTTTAGTAATACATTTTAAAAAGACAAAAAGGATCCCTTTGTTCACATTACAAGCATGTCTTCATCTTTTCCCTTAGGAAAGGCCTTGAAGTCAAATAAGAGGAGATACTACCGGTGAAGTAAATGCTGCTGTCAAACTCAGAGGGTTCAACAGTCTGGGAATAAAACTTGTTTGAAGGAAGCAATTCCAAGTGCCTTTTGATGTTAATGACTATTAGCACGTTTTTGTTTTTTTTTACAATTATAAATCAAGAGTAGCAAGGATGAAAATTTACTCACGCTCTGCCTCATCTAGGATGCTTTTGGCTGCAAGTAACAGATATTCATCTCAAGTATACTTAAATTAGGTAATTTATTATCTCTCATTACAAGAAGGGTCAAGGTAGGGTGGTCCATTCAGCAGTCTAAAAATATCATCAAGGATCCGGGTTTCTTCTAGCTTCCCTGATAGTTCTCAGCTAACTCCCCTCCTGGTCCCAAGTTGTCTGCCACAGTTTTGGTCATTACCTGCATCAGAGCAGAGATGATTTCTTCCCTGTGTATCTCTTCTTTTCAGTGAATAAGATCTCTCAGTAGATGCCCCAATGTCTCATGGTCAGAATTATTGCACAGTCCTTTGCCTAACTCAAAAGCTGACAAGGAATGGGGCACGATGACCAGTTTAGAATACTCAATATTTGCTTCTGAGTCATGTAGGAGAGGGCTGTCTTCCCTAAACAAATGGCTGTACAGAAAGAAAGGGGACCCCTAAAATCAGGGCAACCAATAGTGTCTGTTGCATACTACAACTCAGGTGAGCAAAACACGAGCTTTCCCATTTGTCCATAAATAACCTGCTCATGAATTCCTCTCCCACTGATGGCAGAGGTGGAAAAAATCTTAACTTCCAGTTAAGGTAACTTGGCCACTTCTAGTTCAAAAGAATCTCCCTCAGCCTGGCTCAGTTTCTTTCGGATAAATAGTTAATCCAACCCAAGGTTCAAATTCTCTGCCAGGGTTATCTCTCTCTTCTCAAGAACTGGTTCTTCATTCTCCATCTCAAGATGACATCTAAGTACACTTCCTCCTGATGATTGGGGAGTGGGGATCCACATTTTCCGCATTGTACTGTCTCTTGGATCTTCAATATCCTCCACAGAGATATCTTGTGTCCTGCCTGCTCATTGAGGCTCCTGCTGGCCTCTGCTGCTGATTGCCACAGCTAGCAGAACTCATGATCAGTTCTCTGACCCAGGTTGTGCTCCAGGTGACTGGGCCAGCACCCTGTGCTGGGTAAGTCTCACCTTAGTTTTCATTGGCTCTGTGGATCCCTCTTGACTAACCTTCTGTCTCTCTGGCCTTGGAAATCCACTCTGCAGCTCTTGGCTACAGAATCATGTTGTCCTTATAATAAGGACAGCTAGTATATTCAATTACTTCCTTTGTCCCTCTTGGTGATGGCGGAGCTGGGTGCTGGGGCATTCTCAGGCACTCAGGAATTGACAGAGACTCAAGGTGCCAGCATGACCCTCTCTACAGAAACACACAACATCACCAATGTTTCTCTAATATAGGCACTCAGTGTTGATACAGGACTCTCGATGACTCTTTAATCCCAGAGTCTCAAACAGGGATTGGAGTCCAAATCCTACTGCTTAAGCATTTTCCCCAAATGCCTCTAGTTTTTGTTAATACACACTTCTACCCTGTCCAGGACGAATTTTGATCCAGAGGGAGGGAGATAGATAGGACATAACCATTGACCCCTTGTTCTTCCTCTTTTTTTTTTTTTAACATCCAATCCCCTAGAAAAAGTGAGGTACTTGTTCTACATCTCTTCCTTATCTATTCACAACTCCCTGTATATTATATCCTTTTTCTTTTTCTATTCTATGTCTTCTTTGTTCTAGTAGGTATTTGCCTCTCCTCTTTCCTGGGAAACAAATCTCATGAGCTAGACTTCATAGAGAAAATGGTTCCCCTTAATAGAGAAAATTACCCAGATTGCTAAGAGAGGAAAAACATTCTACAAAACAGCCTTCAAAGGCATGGATAATTTTTTTTTTTTTTTTTGAGTTGGAGTCTCACTCTGTCACCCAGATTGGAGTGCAGTGGCGGCTCCCGGCCACCACAGCCTCAACCTGCTGGGCTCCAGCGATCCTGCCGCCTCAGCCTTCTGAGTAGCTGGAATTACAGAATTACAGGCATGCGCTACCATGCCCGGCTGATTTTTTGATTTATTGTAGAGATGAGGTCTCGCCAAGTTGCCCAGGCGGGTCTCGAACCCGCGGACTCAGGCAATCCACTCACCTCAGCCTCCCAAAGGCACGGGATTACAGGCTGAGCCACCGAGATATTTTTTAAATGTTAACTCTGCTCCCTTGTTTGTCAATGGTTCAGGTCAAATGATGATTTTCTATTTGAAACAGACGAAGTTTTGTTAAAGACAATTACTTTCACAAACATACTTATTTATTATGGACATACAAAGCAATGACTCCAGAAGCCAGGGATTCACTCACAGAGTTCTAGAATACCTGGTAGCAGTGTCTTCTATTAATTAGCATAGTTTAGTGGATCATTATAATAGATGTCTCTTACTAAGCATCTACTATGTGCCTGTAATTTTATATATATTAATTCAGCCAATTTAATTATAAACCCTTACTCATAAGTTGGTAGAAATTACTGTCTTTATCTTACATCTTCTTAAAGCTCAAAGAGATTAAATCACATTCCCAAAGTAACACAGTATTAAATCCAAAATTCAGGTTCAAATCTTTCTGACTCCAAATCTGAGTCCTTTCCTCCCCAGTGGAAACTTCATGCATGATTAAGAGCACAGACCTAGAATCTAACCACCCTGGATTTCAGTTCCAGGCAGCTGCTTACTATGTGACTTGAACAATTTACTCATCTCTAAAAGGGGGCAATAATGGTTCATACCTCATATAGCTGTCAATACTGATTGAGATAAAATACTGCATATATTAGAATTTAGGGTAATATCCAGTGAATCCTCTATAATTAATTTTGGTCATTATTGTTGTTATGCTATAGTGTTGTTTCTCAGTCTTAGTTCGTTCAGACTCTGTAACAAAATACCATGAACTGAGTGGTTTATAAACAACAGAAATTTATTTCCCACAATTCTGAAGGTTGCAAAGTCCAAGACTGAAGTATTGGCAGACTCTTTGTCTATGAGGGTCCTCTTTCTGATTCATAGAAGGTCATCTTTTTGCTATGTCCTCACATGGCAGAAGGACCAAAGGATCTCTCTGGGACTCTTTCATAAAGACACTAATCCCACTCATGAGGGCTTCACCCTTGACCTGATCACCTTCCAAAGACCCCACCTTTAAATACCATCACCTTGGAGGTTAGGGTTTAAACATATGAATTTAGGGAGGACATAAATATTTATTCTCTTATACTCTCTAATGGGTCTTCATACTGAGAGAATCTTAAACGGTATCCATTTCTATTGCAAAATTTTACAAATGACAAACTGAGATCCCAAAAGTTTATTCCACATATCTATATATTCATACATACATACACACATACACACACACACACACACACACACACACACACACACACACACACGGGTACATGCATATGTATATTACAGGCTTTGGGGCAAAAAAGTTCACTGTTCTTTCAAAGACAAATATTTCATGTTCAAAAATATACAGAATCCAGCTGGATTTCTCTTCAATGCATTTGTCTGGAGGTGTCTGATCACCACATATTCTGTCTACACCCTAAAACATGGACCTGTGGATCGGAAAGACACTGAAGATGCCATGGGGAAGAAAGCCTTCTTTGGAATGGGCAAAGCAATAAAAGGAAACTCTAGGAGTCCACTAAGCAGGATAGGAAAGAAAACTACCAGAGACCATGATTAATTAGTTCATCTATCATCAGAAGGAATCAACTCATCACTTCAAAAAAAACAAATAAAAATTGGACCATAATTAGGTCCAATTAACTCATCCTTCAAACACATTCTCTGTAGTGGACATCTGTTGTTTTGGCTGCCTTTCTGGTAATTATAACCCAGTTTCCCTTTGGAGGAACATTCCTCCCCCAAATGACTGCCATATAATTGTTTGGGAGTGACCCCATCTCCAGCTTCAGGAATAGGTCCCAATTGCCTTAAACCAATCAAATCATCAATCTAATCCCCAAAACCACAGTGCAGGGATACACACATAACCTATCTTAACCCAAGAAACCCAAGGGGGATATCTGGAGAGGCTGCCATATTCTCTTCCTCTGAATATATCTTGGTTCCATGGTAGAGGCAGCCTGAAGATGAAGTCAATCCACAAGCGAGGGCAGTGAGGTGGGTTGATCACATAGTTAGGGCCTGAAGATAGATTACTTTCTGGATGTCTCCGTACTGTAAGCCAATACTGACCTAAGTGATCAGGGCATATATTATTTATATAACACAGTGAGAGTAGGGTATTATCTTATTCTACACAAAACCTGGCACTCAGATAAATTAAGAGAATAGTCTAGTGTGATAGAAGCCAGGGTTTGCACCCAAAATATGCAAACACCCTGGCTCTTAATCATCTTGTATGCTTACATAATCTTCATGATCAACAAAAACTTGAAAGTTTAGGTAACATGCCCAAAGTCATACAGAAGGTAGATCAGTGAGGATCAGACACAGTGGCTCATGCCTATAATCTCAACATTTTGAGAGGCTGAGGTGGCAGAATTGCTCTAGCTCAGGAGTTTGAGACCAGCACTGAGCAACATCTGACCAGCATCTCACAACAGCGAGACTTCATCTCTAAAAAAAAAAAAAAAAAAAAAAACTAAATAAGTGAAGAAGCTATGATTTTCATTCAGAATGTTTTGACTTCAAAGTGTGTGTATTCTGCTTTGATTTTAAACTGTGAGCTAATTTGGGGCTCAGATAAGGCAAACAAGATTAACACATGCTTTTAAGAGTGGGCTTCCAGAGCCCATGAGGCTGGAAGCTCACTCTTAAAACTGAATAAATTTCAGATCCCTGTTTATCTTTTTTTTTTTTTTTTTTTGAGTTGGAGTCTCACTCTGTCGCCCAGACTGGAGTGCAGTGGCCGCTCCCGGCCACTGCAGCCTCGACCTGCTGGGCTCCGGCGATCCTTCCGTCTCAGCCTTCCGTGTAGCCGGAACTACAGGTGCGCGCTACCACGCCCGGCTGATTTTTTTATTTATTGTAGAGATGAGGTCTCACCGCCCAGGCGGGTCTCAAACCCGCGGGCTCAGGCAATCCACTCATCTCAGCCTCCCAAAGGCACGTGATTACAAGCTGAGCCACCAAGCCCAGCCCCTGTTTATCTTATTCTCCAATTCACCCACTGATATGATATAGGAAGAAGGGCAAGAAAGATATCTATCATGATAACCTAACAATGCACAGACAGTTGCTCAGCTGGGTTTGTCCCCTACTTGGAATGCCTATTGGATATCACTAGCTTTCCCCTCAAATTCATTCTCAGTATGTAGCTGAACTACAATGCCCAGAGTTTCTTGCAGTTAGGTATTTCTGCATAATGTATTTCTTGCCAATGAAATTTAAGTGGAAGTGATGTGTGCCTAGGCCTATGCAGTGAGCATGACTCTTCCATATCTTTCCCTTTCCCACTGACTGGAGCCCTCTACCTTGCAAAGGATGTTAATGCCCTAGCATATGGCAAAGAAACATGATGGAAGGAAGCTGGGTCCCTTGTAGATTAAAGATACCCCAGTGATCTCAATTGAATAAACTACTTTGTTCTTTAGGTCATGTATTATTGAATACTTTTTTTTTCTTTAAGAGACAGGATCTCATGCCAGCTCTGGCATGTCTCCCTTTTTTTTTTCTCTCTTCTTTCTCTAATAAACTTTGTTTGGGGGGAAAAAAAGAGAGAGAGAAAGAGATACGGTCTCACTCCATCACCCAGGCTGGAGTGCAGTGGCATGATCATAGCTCACTGCAGCCTGGAACCCCAGGACTCAAGTCATCCTCCCACTTTAGTCTCTCAAATAACTAAGACTACAGGTGCACTCCACTACAACTGGCTAATTTTTTAAATTTTTTTTTTTTCTCTTAAGAGACAGGGTCCCACTATGTTGCCCATGCTAGTCTCAAACTCCAGGCCTCAAGTGATGCCCCTGCCTTGGCTTCCCAAAGTGCTGGGATTACAGGCATGAGCCACCGCGCCCGGCCTATCGTTGGATCCTTTTTGTTATAGCAGCTTGGCATTTTTACACTAAAACAAGGGTCTAGAGGTCTTGGAGAAGAATTAGTCATCTCACAGGTGAGCTCAAGGAGAGTAACTTAACTCAGCTCTCTACCTCAGGTTAAAAGCCACAGAGTTTCATGCCTCTTTGTTATTCTCTCAGCATGAATACTTACTGCAGTTATGAATAAAGGAAGCACTAGGTCAGGGGTTAAGGCAGGCTGCAGAGAAAAAGCATGGAGTATACATCTGTAGCAGACAGCAGAGAAAGTATGCCAATAGCTTAGGAGAGTTCCCTAAAATCTTGGCGCTGTGAGTAGAGCCTTGGGCAGAACCAGTGAACCCCAAAAACATCTGTTACATGAAGACCAAAAATGAGGGGACTCTTCTGCCTAAAGGAAGCTCCAGAAATATATATTGAGTCGAGGTCTCACTCTGTCACCCCGGCTGGAGTACAGTAGCGCAATCACAGCTCACTGCAGCCTCGACCTCCTGGGCTCAGGCAATTCTTCCATCTCAGTCTCTTGAATAGCTAGGACCCACAATGCCCAACTAGTTTTTCTTTAATTTTTGGTAGAGATGAGGTCTTGCTATATTGCCTAGGGTGGTCTCAAACTTCTGGGTTCAAGAAATCCTCCCTCTTTGGCCCCCCCAAAGTGCTGGTACTACAGGTGTGAGCTACTGCAACTAGCCAGAAAATAGCACTTTGAAGGGTGTCCTAGACAGTTTGGGCTGTTACAAAATGCCATAGACTGGGTGGCTTACACAAACATTTATTTCTCACTGTTCTGAAAACGGGGATGTCTAAGATCAAGACATGGGCATATCTGGTGTCTGGTGAGGGCTCTCTCTTTCTGGTTTGCAGAAGGCCATCTTCTCATTGTATTTCCACATGAGGGGGAGAGAGAGTGAGACAGAAGGAGAGAGAAAGAGAAAAAGTTCTCTCTCCCGTCTCTTCTCATATGGCCATTAATCCTACCATGAGAGTTTCAATTTCATGACCTAATTACCTTCCTAAGACCCTATCTCCAGATACTATCACATTGGGAATTAGAGCTTCAGCATATGAATTTTGGGAAGACAGAAGCATGCAGTTCATAACAATGGGGTTTCTTGGAAAATAAAAATCAAACAGGCTGATAATTCACTGATAGCCAAGGACTAGAACCTCTTTTTCATCTCTCATAGTACCAGTGCTCAGAAATCTTCTTTTGGCAAATTGATGTCTCTAGTATCAGTATTTTAGTCACAATCCCTTTGAGTAGACATGTTACTTGTGGGCAAGAGTGTAGGGAAATAAACCAACGTATACTCTGATACTCAGAATTTTGGGTAAGAACCACAGTACGATGGTTAGGAGCCAGAACCTAGAAGCCAGCACTACTCCTACTAATTTAGTGACCTAAGCCTCTGAGGTTAGCTTAGCTTACTCATCTGTAAAATCAGAATGATAATAATCACACCTACTGCATATTATTATTATGAAGATGCCAAGTTCTTAGAAGAGTGCCTGTCATGCAGTAAGCACTATGTAAATGTTTGTTAAATAAATGTTGACATCACTTTTTGGGATGGAATTTTGACGATGTGCATTAGAAACCTTGACCCAGCAATTCCACATCAAAGGATTTTTCCTAAAGAGATCATCGTGGTCACATGTGCAAAGATTTATCTTCAAAGAAGCTCATTGCAAGTATTAAGTAGCCATCAATAAGGGCCTGGCTAAGTAAATAGTAGCAGAGGACAGCTATATTTTATGCAAAGGACTGAGTTGCTGGAGACCTCTCATAGTGGAAAATTCACATTGTGCAAGGTTAAATTTCCTACCAAAAAAAAAATGCAAGGCAGTATTCATGCTATTTCAAATTTTGCCCATAAAGCAAGATTTAATTAATATTTTATATGCTACTATTTCAAACTGTGTAATTCAAATTTGCATTAAATGTAACCTGACTGTATATTTATTATGGAGCCACACAAAAATTTGTGTTGCAGAAGAATAAGCAATGGCTGAGGAAAACATCCGTCATGTATCCATTTTTAAGAATGTGACCCCATTTTCATCAAATAGACATTTTTAAAACACTGGAAAAATATACACCAAAATTTAACGTGTGCTAGCAGAGTTACTAGTAATTTTTGCTTCCTTCTCTTTCTTTACCTACCATTTCTAATGTTCTTCAAGGAACATGTATTATTTTTATAACAAGAATAAAGGGAATTTTAAGGAATAAGTGTAACACTGATACAAATCTAACCTGAAAAAAAGCTATAGAAATATCTATGCAAACAAAGTTACATAAAAGAAGACAATTCCAATTTGTTACATAATATCTACAGCTTTAACGAACCGAGTGCTTGTTTTTCTCTAATACTTGGTGTCAGAGATAGGGCTGGACAGGAAATACCCGTAATGGCAGAGTTGACCAGAGCTCAGACTCAGGTCCCAGCAGCTTAATTCTGAGCCAATTAAACCTTTTAGAATGCAACAAGGAACATGTTAGGAACCAGATTACACCAAATCCTTTTCTCAGCATGCCTTTATGTGTTCTTTTGAGATTGAACAATATCTTGAAACAAAATAGAAAGGATGCCATTTTGGTGACTGAAAAAAAATGCAAAGAATACTAAAGAGCCTTCAGTCAACTCCAAGCTCATTTATCCTAACCACAACTGACATACACCATGTAAAGCAGAAAGGAGGAGGAAAATTCACTCTTCATTCACTTCCTCCTTTCTCAGGGAAAGAGCAGGTGGAGATGTAGGAAGGATGAAGACCCGAGGGAAACAAAGGCCCTAAAGGCCAGCCACTCTGGGTTATGGTGGGTAAATAGTGACATTCATTCTCATTCGTGGCCTTACAGGACTTACCTCTCCCCACACCAGTCATTCTGAACTCACTTGAACTTTTATTTTGTTTTTGTTTTTGTTTTTGTTTTTAGTCCAGGTCTCTGTCACCCAGGCTGGAGTAAAGCACGATCATGACTCACTGCAGCCTTGACCTTCTGGGTTTGGCCATCCTTCTGCCTCAGCCTCCCAAGTAGCTGGGACTACAGGCATGCACCACCATATTCAGCTAATTTTTAAAATTTTTTTGTGGAGATGAGGTCTCGCTATGCACTAAGTTGTACTAAGCTGCCTAAGCTCAGACTCCAGGGTTCAAGCAATCCTCCTGCCTCGGCCTTCCAAAGTGCTGGGATTATAGGCCTTTTGCAGTACTTTTGCGTTTTTCTCCCTGTATTTGGATATTTTCTGTCGCCTATGTCTTTAAGTTCACTAATCTGTTCATCTTGGTGTCTGATTTGCTGCCTGCTCCACCATTATACCAGCTCTTGGAGTTTGACTTGGGTCTTTTTTTTATATCTCCTATGTTTCTCATTAACATGCTCAGGCTTGCCTCTATCTTTCTGAGCACATTTCTAATAGCTGTTTTAATGCCTTATCTACTAATTCCATCATCTGGAACATTTCTGGACCTGTTTCTATTGAATGATTTTTCTCCTCATCGTGCCTCCCGTTTTTCTGTTTCTTTGCATGCCTGGTAATTTTTCACTGGATGCCAAACACTGAGGAGTTTATGTTGCTGAGTGCTGAAGTTTTTATATTCCTATAAATATTTGGGGGTTTTGTTTTATCATTCATTTAAGTGAAACAATGTGAATTTTTCAAAGCTTTTTTTTCAGAATGTTAGGCAGGTCCAGCACAGCCTTTAGACTAGAGACAATTTAGCCTCTACTGAGATGTTGTCCTGTTCAGGACTCCACTTGATGTCCCATGTGTTAGGAGTTCATTTTTTTCTGATCAGTGAGACCACAGTCCCCAACTCCATGAGAGCCGATCCTCCTTGGTGGTCTCTCCTTGGCCTCTAGTATTTTCTTCACACACATGTATTGATCGGTATTCAGCTGAAGACTTGAGTCCTCTCTCTGTGTGGCTCACACCTCTCTGCCTTGGCCTCCCCAGACTCGCAACTCAGGGACACTGTCATGCTGTTTGGGTTCCTTCTCTCTGCTGCTTGCGATAACCATGGGTCTTATCTCAGCTATTTGTCTTCTCTCAGGACCCCTGTGCTGTACTGTCTGTTGTTCAATGTCCAAAATCCGTTGTTTCACCTATGCCATCGGGTTTTTTAGTGTTTAAGGCAAGAGGGTAAATGTGGTCCCTCTCACCCCGTCATGGTTGGAAACTGAAGTCTCTGGAGCCAGGACCTGAACCCAGGGAGACTGGTTCCTGTCAGCTTCCTTCCCATCTCATATCTATTCTTCAGTTCTGTTAGGGTTAAGAGGATGGGTGCAGCACCACCAGAACCGGCATGCCAGAGGTGCGTGCTGGTTACCAGAGATCCAAGTAATGCAAAGATTTACAACACAAAGAGATGAAAGAAGAAAAGATTTATTGAAGAAAAGTTCACTTCCCACAGACAGGAAGAGGGCCAGTACTCTAAGATGAGTGTGGCACCAGAGCCTGCCCCTTACCCGCCAAGCCCCGGCTTAAATTCTTTCCCTTGGAGATGTTGCAATCAGGTAGATGTGACTGCCGTGACTCCCTTGTTGATCATTTGGAATGGGTCTAGGTCACCAGACACTGAGTCACGGGTTCTCACCACCCCAGGAGTTTATTTTCAGATTACAATAGGCCAATACTGGTCATGCTTCAGGGGTCTGTGTTTCTGAAAAGACAAAGCCCGCAAAGTTAATCTTTACCTAGAGTATGCATTTCTCCAGGACACAGGTTCTATTTTCTCCTCATTGTGTTAAGATCTAGGAACAAAATAAAATGGCTTCCCTCTCTTGGTCATCTTTCAAGTTCCTTCTTGTGTTCACTCAAATGTCACCCCACCATGGTGAGGCCTTTGCAGACCAACCCCAGACCACACTGGCACTCTCTATCCTCCTGTTTTGCTCCAAAGAATAAAAGCTCTATAAGGGCAGTGAATGGTCCTGCTCACTTTGGCTTTTACTCTTGAAAACTGAGCACCTGTTCCCATTCCCCTAGGACTTTAAACAGTGAAAGAAAAAGATCTTGAATGTATGACATATTCAATACAAAACCATCAAATTATTATATAGGTCCTGCTTTTCACGTGTTTGGCAAACTTGAGTCAGGGCTTACTTTAGCATTTTCCTCCTAAAAAACATCCCATAATGGAATAACCAAGGATAGATTCTCCACTAAAAGAGAACAAAGCTTCTTCAGGATAGATTAAGTTGGAACTAGACACAGCCCTGAGCTTTAGAGCCATTAGTGACTGCAGGGAGGTCACATCAGAACATGAAGCTTCAGAGCTCCAGAGTTGCATGGGCCAGGACAGTATCCACTGGGCATGTGTGGCTGCTGGGCACTTGAAATGGGGCTAGTCTGAATTAAGATGTGATTGCAAGTGTATGTTACATACCAGTATTTTCAAATATTTGGTATGCAAAAAGAAAGTAATAATTTTTTATATTGATAACACATGGAAGTAATAATAGTTAGACATGTAGGGTTAAAAAAATTATTAAAATTCATGACAGTGGTGGCAGTTTACCTTATTAATGTGGCTAATAGCAAGTTTAAAATTAAGTGCATGGCTCACATTGTATTTCTACCCCAGAGGGAGAGGGGGTCCCAGAAGGGCAGGCCTGGACTGGTCACAGAATCTTCAACCCTTCCTCAAGACTTGAGGCTGCAAGGAAGTAGAACAAAGTGAAGGTGGAAAAGATGAGAAGTAGGATGCATACAAACAGGTATGATATATTCCATCTCTCTTCTTCTTCTTTCAAAGAGACAGGGTCTCACTCTGTTGCCCAGACTGGTTGGAGTGATGCTATCATTGCTAATTGCAGCCTTGACTTCCTGGGCTCAAGCAATTCTCCAGCTTCCCAAGTAGCTGGGACTACAGGCATAACCCAACACACCTAGTTAATTTTTTAAATTTTTGTAGAAAGGTCTTGCTATGTTGCCCAGGCTGATCTCGAGCTGCTGGTTTCAAGCGATCCTCTCCCTTTGGACTCCCAAAGTGCTGAGATCACTGGTGTGGGACACCACACCCAGCCTTTTTCTTTTTTTATTGCATAAGAACACACAACATCTACTCTCTTAGATTTTTAAGTGCATAATACATGGTTGTCGACTACAGGTATAATGTAGTCATAGATCTCTGAGCTAATTCATCTTGATTGACTGGAACTTCATGCCCATTGATTAGTAATTCCCATTTCCCCCACCCTCTGTCCCTAGCAACCACCACTACACTCTTTGAGGCTGTGCACTTGTCTATTTTAGATAGCTCCTATAAGTGGAGCCATGCTCGTTACTCTGATGCCCTTCCCCATACGCTCCTTCCTCATCCCCATTCCCCAGGCAACGAAACATGAGTCAGCCACCCATTGCCTTAGGGAGAATGTTGTCACCATAAAACCAGAGAACAACAGGAGCTCAGTTTTTAACATCAAACACCAAAGAAAAGCTCATCATCCAGACTAGGCAAAACTACCACAGGTTTCATCCATTTCCAACATCAAGGAGGGGACCTTGGGGCAGAAACAGAATTGGGTGGGGAGCCAAGTCAGTGTCTGGGAAGAATCATGCCTCCCCTTAACCCTTAACTCCATTGGAAGGTCATACAGGGCAGAACTAAGGGCCTAGACTTGGAGCCAGGCTCCTCAGATTCAAATTCTAGCTCTGCCACTTACCAACTGCGTGACCTTAGACCTTAGACTTGCGTACCTCAGTTTTCTCTTCAGTACAATGGGGCTGGTGATAATAGTGCCCATCCACAAAGCTGCTGTGAGGGTTCATTTACAAAAGAACTTACAACAGTGGCTGACCTCCAGCAAGTGTGACCTAAATCATGGCTGTTATACTTCCGAGTAAGCCCTACATAGCAAGAGGGCTCACAGGCCACACAGTTGGTCCAGGAAGAACAGCATAAGCTGCCCTGCTACTGATTGGTTATCGAGAGGAGTGATGCCCATGCGTGCGTCCCAACTGTTGCTTGAGTTCTATCTGATCTACTCCATGGTATCAAACATGCCTACCTTTCAGTGAACTAGAGCACACAGATGCTCTCAGAGGATGATGGGGCTCTGGATTCTTAGTGGCGAGGGGCCCCCAGGGCCTGTGAAGTACCCCTTCATACTGAGACTTTCTCTCTTCAGTAACCAGGCTCTCCCCTAATTAGCTGAAGCCTATAGGCCTTAAAACAGGGAAATGCAACTGGGTTATAGTACAAGTAGGATCTGCATTTAGGATCTAAGGTTATGTGTGAAATGTCCTAGTGTGGTTGGCTTTAGCAATAGATTTTAGGAGGGAAAGCAGGTTACTTGTATCAGGAGAACTCTTCTGCCATGAATGGAAGCTTCCTAAGGTCCTCACCAGAAGCAGATGCTGACATCATGCTTCTTGTACAGCCTGCAGAACCGAAAGCCAAATAAACCTGTTTTCTTTATAAATTTCTCAGCCTCAGGTATTCTTTTATAGCAATGCAAACTGACTAAGAAAACCACTGTCCCTATAAAATGGGGAGAGTTGGACATAGACACACACACACAAGGGGAGGAAGAGGGAAGAGAGAAGGGGAGGGGAGAGGAGAGGAGAGGAGAGGAGGGAAGAATGCCAGGTGAAGATGAAGACACAGATTGAAGTGATGTTTCTATAAGACAAGGAAATGCCAAAAATGCAAACCACCAGAAGCTAGAGAAGTGGCAAGAAACAGATTCTTCCTCTCAGTCCTCAGAAGGAACCCACCCTGCTAACACTCTGATCATGAACTTCCAGCCTCCAGAACTATGAACACATTTCTGTGGTTTAGGCCATCCAAATGTGGTACTTTGTTACAGCAGTCCTAGCAAACTAAACCAATGCCAATGGTCAGAAAAGAGCCACTTTGTCTAAGAGACCATGGCCCCACACCTCTTGGAGTAAAACCTCGGACAAAATGACACACCACAATGGGGCCTGCCCTTGGCCTTAAACTGGGACCGGCTATGTGTTGTAATTTTGATGAGCCTTCTGTCCTCTGTTTGATCCTGCTTCCTCACTAGCCCCCTTCTAAGAACTCTTGGTTCCCCAATCTCAGCATCTACTTCTAGGGAGCCCAACTCAAGTCAAGGTGAAAATATGCATTTCCTGTCACCCTGTGGTCAGGAGATTATTCCCTTCTTTCTCCCCCTCCTACCTTCACCTTCAGAGAAACGTGGGGAGATGGGAGGCAGCACTAAACCTTGTGGGATTTTCTTATTGTTTGACTCTTTTACAGACAGGATCTTGCTCTGTCACCCAGGCTGAAGTGCAGTGTTGCAATCATGACTCACTGTGGCCTCGAACTCCTGGGCTCAAGAGACCCTCCTGCCTCAGCCTCCTGAAGATCTGGGACCACAGAATCGCACTTGCGCGTGGCTGATGATGGTCTTTGTTCAAGTCTCTGTCTTAGAGTAAAAAGTAAATGCTCCTCGGCCTATCACTGGAACGGAAAAATCAGACTGTCAGTTCACCAAGGCCAGCTGGGCTTACGGAACAGAAGCGCCCTCAGCTGGCAAGCTAGGATTGGACTCAGCCAGCTCAATTTCTCCCATGAAACAGGAACAAGGGTGGAACGCCAGTTTTTTGCCTCCACTCTCCACTCCCTCCCCCCGTATACACACGCACTTTCAAAAATCCTAAGAATGAGACGGCGCTAGTGCCTGTCATCCCCACCACTCAGGAGGCTGAGGTAGGAGGATCCCCTGAGCCCAGGAGTTCAAGGCTGCCGTGAGCTGTGATTCCACCACTGCACTCCACTCTGAGCGACAGAATAAGACCCTGTCTCTAAAACATTTTAAAATTTTAAAAATATACAAGAAGCAATTTACAGAGCTTGTGGGAGCTGCAGCTGGGTTCAGCGAAAGCCCAGAAGTACTGCGTCCCCCTATCCACCAAGTCAGAGGGCCTGGCCCTAGCAGTAGACGAGGGCAGAGCTGGCCTTCAGCACCTGCCCAGGAATGCGTCCTAGACCTTCCACAGCAGAGCCTTCCATGAGCAGGGACAGGCCTCCGGGACTCTGTCTCCCTCACCTCACTGCCGTGACCCATACCCTCTGTTTCTTGCTTCATTCCTTACTAACTCTCAGATAGCCCAGGTGGGAAGACTCTTATGGGCACAACATGGAATAGATGCACACAAATGCTGCTCTGTGTCTGTGTGTGCATGCAGGGTCACATGGTGGGGAAGAATGTGTCCCTGGGAGGAGAATACCTGAGTACTGGTTGAGAACACACTCTTGCGAAAAGGCACCTTGGAAAGCATTCTATCCATCACCTCAATTAGCAGATAAGGAAAATGAGACCCTGAGAGAGGAACAGACCTGCCAGAGGGTGGTTAAGCTGAGACAACCCAAAGAAAGGAGAAGCATAAGTGCAAAGTTTAAACACACACACACACACACACACACACACACACACACACACCTGCAGCCCAGGAGATCTTATTCGTGTACTTGCCCCTCAGTCTGGAGAATCAGAGGGAGCATGGCATGGCTCAATAAGTTCCGTTTCCAAGTAGGTCAAGGTTAAATACACAAAAAGCCCGGGCATGGTGGCTCATGCCTGTAATCCCAACACTTTGGGAGGCCAAGGCAGGAGGATTACTTCTACCCAGGAGTTTGAGATCAGCTTGGGCAACATAGTGAGAGACTTCGTCTCTATGAAAAAATTAAAAAATTAGCCTGGCATAGTGGCGCATGCCTGTAGTCCCAAATCCTTGAGAGGCTGAGGCAAAAGGACTGTCTGAGCCCAGGAAATTGAGGCTGCGATGAGCTGTGATCGTGCCACTGCACACCAGCCTGGGGGACACAGTGAGACTCTGACTCAAAAATGAGAATGAGAGAGAGAGAGAGAAACTAAATACACAGAAAATGCATGTGGTCAGTGGAGCCAGCCAGGGATGGAACTACTGAGGCCTGAGCTCCATAGTTGCCAGCTTGTCTCATCCTGGACCTGAAGCTCTCCAAAGCAGGTCCCTTGTGCCTCTTTACAATCCCCGAACTTACTAGAATGGAAGAACAAGGGTTTGGGAATGAATAAAAGAATGCAAACGTGCGTAAATAGCTTGGTAGTCATTAGAAAATGACTGAAGTCCTGTACTTTCCGTGAGAACATAGAAAGGGGGACAATTACAATTTAGGGACATTCAGTGGCAAGAGTCAGGGGGCCATCAGATACTTTTTTTTTTTTTAAGTTGGAGTCTCACTCTGTCGCCCAGACTGGAGTGCAGTGGCCGCTCCCGGCCACTACAGCCTCGACCTGCTGGGTTTCGACAATCCTTCCGCCTCAGTCTTCCAAGTAGCTGGAACTACAGGCGTGCGCTACCACGCCCGGCTGATTTTTTGATTTACTGTAGAGATGAGGTCTCGCCAAGTTGCCAAGGCCGGTCTCGACCCCGCAAGCTCAAGCAATTCACTCACCTAAGCCTCCCAAAGCGCGGGATTACAGGCTGAGCCACTGAGCCCGGAAGCAGATACTTCTTAAGCATCTACTATATTCAGGCACTGCTCTGGGCCCTGGAAATAGTATAGTGAACAAGAAGGAGTCTTTCCTCCAGTCTCTGCCCAGGAAATTGAATTCTAAAAGAGGCAGAAGAGGAGTCAGAGAAGAAAGCTCAACATTTCACAGGGAAGGAAATAGTTTCAGCAAAGTACATGCCACACAGTTGACAAACAGCAGCATCAGGATTTTAGCCCACATCTGACCCCCAAAGAGCTGCAGACAGGAAAGACGGAACAAGGAGGAGAGAGTTCTCTCCAGTCCAACAAACCTGAAACTTTGCCCCAAAGACCACAAAGTCAGCACCTGGGAAATGCGCAGAGCCTTTTATGTTTCACAGATCCTAAGCCTGAAATAAATTAACTGGTTCCTAATGGCAATCAGGCATGGCTAATCTCAGTGTGGCACTGTGATTAAGAGCCCAGTGCTATGGTCCTATGCCAGCTTTTCACCTGTAACATGAAACGAACAATACCTACCCCACAGAGTGCTACAATCATTAAATCAGTTAATGTGTGTAAAATTCTATAAGAAGTTCCCAAAAAACAATGAACACCCAGAAATTGTTATTACTTTCAGCTTTCTCTCTTTCCTTTTTTTCCCGATGATTCTCAGAAGTAACTCAGCACATTTGCCCGCAATAGAAGTCTCCATCCTTTTAGCCTGGTGATGAATCCAAACATTGGTTGGTAAGGGCAGAGAGTAACCTCAGAAGTTGAGTGTACAGAACCAGTGCAGTTTCATAAGTTAAAGGACACTTTAGAAGTAATGCTTTGGGTTGGGTTAAGGTGCCTTGAACTTTGGGGTTAGCTTGACCTCTAGTGGTCAAAGAGAAAACAGCAGAAAGCTGGTAGATGCTCAAGTATGGTAAAGCTAAAACCCTGTCCCAGCAAAGATGCTTTACTGGGTAGCTTTTATTATTGTTTTGTTTTATTGTATTATTTTCTTTTACTCTGGGTCTCATTCTGTCGCCCAGGCTGCAGTGCAGTGGCATGCTTCCAGCTCACCATGGATCGCCTGTGCTCAGACAATCCTACCACCTCAGCCTCCCCAGGAGCTGGGACTACTGGCGTGCGCCACCATGCCTGGCTAATTTTTTGTAGAGACGAGGTCCTGCTATGTTGCCCAGGTTCATCTCAAACTCCTAGGCTCAATCTCAATCTAGGTTCATCTCAATCCTCCTGTCTCAGCCTCCCAAAGTGCTGGGATTACAGGAATGAGCCACTGTGCCTGGCCAACAGGTAACTTTTATTGAGAGTTTACTGGATGCTGAATTGCACTAATCCACAGAGAATGCATGATTATTATGACTGAATTCACCTCAGTGAAGTCTACACAGATTGTAAGTGGCAGGGTTGGAGGTTCTAAGCCAACTGTGTCTAGCTTTAGAGACTTGTTTATCCACAAGACACAGCACCTGTCTGGGGAGAGCCATCAGACGGTGTTCAGAGAGATAATCTCATTTACAAAGCCTTTCACTTACCTCCCTGGGACAACACAGACATCCTGTAACAAAGGTTATTACACCCATTTTTCACACCTAGAAGCTGTAGTTCTAAAGGGCCTGGCCCAATGTCATCCTCAGCCCTTCATTGAACGTATTTATCAATCTTGAAGATCGCAATGCTAGACTCTGGAGACAAATGGAAGGGAAAACACAAATGATCCCTGCCCAGCCCTCAAGGAACTTGGAGACTAATTAGCGAGGACCTGAGCCGAGGTCTCTGGTTCCTAGGCAAATGCCCTTGCCTCTGTGACACTAGGAAGGCCAGCACATTTCCAAGCAGCTGGTCTTCCCACCTGGAATAGAAACTCAGCAAAGACAGGGATACATGGGTTTTATTTCTTTTTACTCCATCCATGAAGCTGGTATATGAGTCTAGTTCTTTCTGACTCCAAACCCACAGTTTTAATAGTTTCAGCAAAGTACATGCCACACAGCTGACAAACAGCTGTCTCACTTTGCCCCAGACTTTTAGGCATTATAGCTTGATGTATAAATTCCACGTACCCCTGGACCTACATTGGTCTGAGAGTTGGGTTCCAGAGGGAAGTGTTTAACTGCAAACAGTTTATTTGAGAAGTGATCCCAGGAGGCACTGGGAGAGGAATAGGGAAGTGTCCTGTGAGTCTGCTAGGGATGCCATAACAAAATACCACAGACTGGGTGAATTCAACCCCAGAAATGTGTTTTCTCACAGTCTGAACACTAGAAGTGCAAGATCAAGGTGTCAGCTGGGTTGGTCTCCTTTGAGGCCTTCCTCCTCGGCCTGCAGATAGACACCCCCTTGCTACCTCTTTACATGGTTGTCTGTCTGTGCACACATATGCCTGTCTCTCTGTGTCCTCTGTGTCCTAATCTCTTCTTTTCAGGACACCAGTCGGATTGGATGAGAGCCTGCCCTCACAGCCTCATTTAAACGTAATCGCCTCTTTAAAGGGCCTATCTCCAAATACAGTCAAAGTCCGAAGTCTTGGGGATTTAAGGCTGCAACATGTGAATTTGGGAGAACTGGGATGAGGACATGATTCAGTCCATATCAGGAAGTAAGACAGGGGAGAGAAAGACACAAAAGAAGGGTATTTTATTAAGCTGATTACTGCTATGGGCAACTGAAGCTGACCCCACTGGGGATGTCTGGGAGACAATTTTTTTGCTGTTGTTTTTTGGGTTTTTTTTGAGTTGGAGTCTCACTGTCGCCCACATTGGAGTGCAGCTGCCACTCCCGGCCACCGCAGCCTCGACCTGCTGGGCTCCGGTGACCCTTCGGCG
>NW_007257545.1:88663-127248 GCF_000164805.1 Carlito syrichta
TTATTGTAGAGATGAGGTCTCGCTGCCCAGGCAGGTCTCGAACCCGCGGGCTCAGGCAATCCACTCACCTCAGCCTCTCAAAGGCCCGGGATTACAGGCTGAGCCACCGAGCCCGGCTGGGAGACAGTTTAAAACACTCTCAGGGCTATCCCTCCACCCTAAAGAGCAAGAAGTAAGATGTTTATCTTTCACCTCTCATCCAGAATTCGCAGTCCAAGAGAAAGTGCTCAGGCTGAGAGATGCCGCTGCTGACAATTGGATGCAGTCACCATGCGATGCAACAGTGAGTGCAAGGGGGTGTGGATGGGGCACTGACTGCTGGGCCCCATTCTCCAGTCTCCAAGTCCATCTGACTCTTCTGTGATGGTACCTGGCTCCAACTCAACTCTAGTTCACTTCAACAGCTCATCTTAAAATGATCTTTCTACCAATTGTATATCTTTTATTTTGTTTTTAGAGACAGGGTTTCTCTCTGTTACCCAGGTTGGAGTGCAGTGGCACCAACATAGCTCACTGCAGCCTAGGCCTCTGGGGCTCAAGCAATCTTCCTGCCTCAGTCTCTTGAGTGGCTGGCACTACAGACATGTGTGGGCACACCCCGTTAATTTTTTTTTTTTTTTTGGTAGAGTCACGGTCTCACTACATTGCCTAAGCTGGTCTCAAATTCCTGGGGTGAGGTGATCCTCCTGCCTCAGTCCCGCAAAGCGCGGAGATTATAAGTGTGATCCACCATATCCCGCTCCCAATTGTATATGTTAATAAATTACAAAGTCAAGTCAGAGCACTTCCATCAAAGCCTGCTTGGTTTCCAGTTTTTGATGCTCTTTTCATCTCATGGTAGGAGCAATTTCACTGTTTGCACCTACAGGCTCCACCTTATGAAAGTCAGGGCTCTTTGATGGTAAGTTACCGAAACTCAGTACAAATTGGCTTAAAAATAAAAGGGAGGGAGGCTCATTTATATAGGCTTGAGTTTCTGAATATGCCAGGACATACAGGATCCAATGTCCAAAAAATAGCTTTGGGAATTGGTCTTTTTAAACTTCTTAGCTCAATTTTTCTGTATTCTTCTTTTGAGGGCAGGCTCTTCCTATGAAGTGGTACAGGTGACCCCATACATTTTCAGGTCTACACTATACAAGTACCTCTATCCGTTGAGATGCTTTTGGGCCAGGCATGGTGGGTTACAGCATTAATCCCAGCACTTTGGGAGGCCAAGCCAGGAAGATTGCTTGAGCCCAGGAGTTCAAGACTAGCCTGGGCAACATAGCAAGACTTTGTCTCCACAAAAAAAACACATAAAATTAGCCAGGCGTCATGGCACATGCCTGTAGTCCCAGCTACTCAGAAGGCTAAGGCAGAAGGCCTGAGCACAGGAGGTTGGGACTGCGGTGAGCAATGATGGGCCACTGCACTCTAGCCTGGGTGACAGAATATGACCCTGACTCAAAAGGAAAGATGCTTTTGGAGACAAGTAACCAAAAATCTGACTCAACAAGAAAAACAGCATCCAGAAACAGAGTCCAGAGGTGGGCTGGGCTTTCGTGTCAGTTCATTCATCAGCTCCAAGGTGGATTTTCATTCTGGCTCTTACTCTGCCCATTCAGGACACCAGCTTCGTCCTCAGTCTGGCTCTTAAGTGCATTAAAGCATCTTTTCCAAAAGCTCCCGGCAAGACTTTCTGTGCAGGTTTTTGACCTAAACTGACTTAGGCCTGCCCATCCTTAAATCAATCACAACCAAGGAAATGGATTATTATGATTGACTTAAGCTAATTATCTGGAGAAAATAGATGTGAGATAATCAATCTCTATGTCCATGAAGAGATGTGACCTGTGTCTTTCAAACCCTTTCCGTTGCAACCCAACCCACACTAAGAAATGTAGTTTACATCATGACCCAGTCAGTAGATATTCATAGATAAAGTTTCCCAAAGCAATACTTACCCTTGCCAAATATGATGCCCTCTCTTATTTCTACTCTATACCACATTGTTTTTGTTTTGTTTTTTGAGATGGAGTCTCACTCTGTGGCCCAGGCTAGAGTACAGTGGCACACTCACAGTCACCCCAGCATCGACCTGTTGGACTCAGAGGATCCTTCCGCCTCAGCCTTCCAAGGAGCCAGAACTACAGATGTGCGCTACCACGCCTGGCTAACTTTTTTTTTTTTAATTGTAGAGATGAGATCTTGCCAAGTTGCCCAGGCTGGTCTCGAACGGGCTCAGGCAATTCACTTGTCTCAGTCTCCCAAAGTGCTGGGATTATAGGCTGAGCCACCAAGTCTGGACTACATTGTTTTTTTAATGCTGACTGTAATTACCAAATAGTTTAACAATCCATTCATGGATCACTACTCACAATTTTAAAAACACTATACTAGAGCAACTGCATTAAGAAGGGAACTTTTGTCCAATAATTCCAGCAAAAATTCCAAGCCTGACTTTCATTGGCTCCAACTGAGTCACACACCCATTCCTGAACTATCACAGTGACTCTGATTGGCCAGGTTGGGATCACATGAGTAATCCTAGAGCCAGGAGATTGTGTTTAGCACCCCTAAAGCTACATGACCCTTACACAACCCATTTTTTCTTCTTCCTGGGTAGACCTCTCATGAACTGAGAGTTGGTGAGGAGTACCTCTTTGAAGGAAAATTAATATTAGAGAACAACAACAACAAAAACTCAAAATGGGTGGTACTCAAGGAAAAATAACAAATTTTTATTATTACACCACCCCATTTGAGGAGTCAGTAAAGACTTTAGATAGATGGAAATAAGGAAGTCTGAAACCAGCAGCCCAAGATTCTTCATACAGTACTCCAGACTTCTAGTCTACTCTAGTCCTGACCTGGGACTTTAGCTCTGAAAGTTGGGCTTTGCCTCCTCTTTCTACCTAAATTCCTGGTTGGGCCACCTCCGTGTAGTTACAATCCTGCTTATTTGTGTGTTTCCTCTAGATGTCAGGGATTGGAGAGCCACCCCAGATACCATATTACCTCTGACAACTTATTTACCCATCTGCCTACCTGCCAGGATCCCCAAATATCATCTCTTGAGTTTCCCATGGACTGTTCCACCTGCCTGAGTGACCTGGTAGAGAGAGCCCTCTTCTGATGAGTATGATGGTAAATAAGACTTTAGGACTAACTCTGGCAATTCCTTCTTCCACTGGAATATAACCTGGTTCTAGAAGTCTTCTAGGACATTACAAGGTATGTTTAGCACTACTATGTTTTGATTTCTGGTTCTCAGTTGTAACAGAGATTGTTCGGGTCCTTACCCAATTCATTTCTTCTTATTTCTGGGCATACCACTGGACTACATTTCCCAACCTCCCTTGCAATCAGGAGCAACCATGTGACTAAGTCCAGCCAATAGGAGTGAGGCCCACTTCCAGGATGGGCCCAGTGAAAGCTTCTATGTGCTGTCTTCCATTCTCTTTCCTCATTTATGGGCTGGTTGAAGGAAACTCAAGATCCCAGGGGAGAAAGAGCCAACGTATCATTAGTATATATGTATTAGCTCAGGCTGCCATAACAAAATACCATAGCCTGGGAGGCTTAAACAACAGAAATTTATTTTCCCACAGTCTTGGAGGTTGACAGTATGAGATCAGGGTGTCAGCATGTCAGGCTCTGGTAAGGGTTCCTCTTCCTGTTTGGCAGACAACACATTCATGCAAACAAGAATACTGCTTTGCAACTTTTTAAAAAATTATTTCCTAAGGCCAGGTGTGGTGGCTCACACCTTAATCCCAGCACTTTGGGAGGCTGAGGTGAGCCCACGGGTTCAAGACCAGCCTGGGCAACTTGGTGAGACCTCATCTCTACACTAAATCAAAAAATTAGCTGGGTGTGGTGGCGTGTGCCTGTAGTCCCAGCTACTTGGAAGGCTGAGGCGGAAGGATCACCTGAGCCCAGTAGGTCAAGGCTGCAGTGGCCGGGAGCGTGCCACTGCCCTCCAGCCTGGGAGACAGAGTGAGACTCCTAATATAAATAAAAATTATTTCCCTTTCTCCTTCCTTGTTCCTACCTTCCCCTTCTTCCATACTCTCTCATACCACAGCCTTGCAAACAGATGCATGCTTATCTAACTATATGCTCACTTTTAAGAATTCCAGAAGTTAATCTTGAAACCAACCAGGAATGGAGCCCTGACTGTGAGATCTTCTCACTTAGAAGGAGTCACAAGATGGTTAATCTATAACCTGACTGCATCAAGATAACACCTTGAGGACCATGACTCAAGATAAGCCATTAGAACAAGACACACACACCGGCATCCTCTACCTCTCCTGCATGTTTTGCATACCAAGTTTCCTCTTTAAAAACCCTGTAAACAGGCCAGGCATAGTGGTTCATGCCTGTAATTCCAGCACTTTGGGAGGCCAAGGCAGGAGGATTGCTTGAGCCCAGTAGTTCAAGACCAGCCTAGGCAACATAGCAAGACCTGATCTCTACAAAAAATAAAAAAATAAGCCAGGTGTGGTGGTGTACACCTGCAGTCCCAGCTACTTAGGAGGCTGAGGTGGAAGGATTGTCTGATCCCAGAAGTTCAAGGTTGTTGTGAGCCATGATTGTGCCACTGCATTCCAGCATGGGAAACACAGTGAGACTCTGACAAATAAATAAATAAATAAGGAAGGAAATGAAAATCCCTTCTAATCAGTCTGAAAATTCAAGATGATCTTTGAGACTTTAGCCTGCCATCTCCTCAGGTTGCCTGCTCTTGAATAAAATCTACTTTTTTTTTCACCGTCACCTCTCAAGTCTGCTTTCAGGAAGCAAGTGGCTAGACATGGGTCCAGTTCCATTCTCACCGTGTCCCCACGTGGCAGCCAGAGAGAGAATGATCTGATGTCTCTTATAAGGGCACTAATCCCATCATTAAGATCCCATTGTCATGACCTTCTCTAAATCTAATTAGCTCCTAAAAGCCCCATCTCTAAATACCGGGTCACATTGAGAGTCAGGTCTTCAACGTATGAATTGGGAGAAGGGAGGCACAATGACCTGCATTGGATTATGATGTAAGAAATTATTTTTTTTTTAGTTATGGTCTCACTCTGTTGTCCAGGCTGGAGTGCAGTGGCATGATCACAGCTCACCATAGCTCTACCTCCTGGGCTCAGGCAATCCTTCCACCTCAGGCTTCCAAGTAGCTAGGACTACAGATATGCACTACCACACCCAGGTAACTGTTTTGTTTTGCTTTTTGTAGAAATGGGGTCTCACTATGTTGCCCAGGTTGGTCTCAAACATCTGGGCTCAAGCAATCCTCCCAACTTCACCTCCCAAAGTGCTGAAATTACAGATGTGAGCCACCATACCTGGCCTAAAAATAAATTTTTATTGTATAGAATACTGAGTTTTGGAGGTCAATTGTCATAGCAGTTAATGTTATCTTAACAAATGCATAATTCTGTTCCTAGCCCCTGTTACCTCTCCTCAGTGAGTAGAGCCAAGCCCACTTATCACTCCAACAACTTCAAATATGTGAAGAACCTAAAAATATGAAGTCTTACTGCATCTATTCTTGGCCTCTCCTTCAATCTATTCCCCACACAGAATACCAAGTGGCCCTTTGCAAAGGAAATATAAATATATTACTCCTCTGATGAAAATCTTCAGTGTCTGCCTCTTGCTCTTTGGAAATCTTTACCAGGACAGATCAGCCCAGTCCCTTCACTGAACATGCAGCTGTTGATCTGGCTGACATATTATTTGTAATCCACCACTTCTGACCTCAGTCACAATGCAGTCCCAAAAGACCTTAATATTCTGGCCATCCCACATCCTTTGGGTCTACTATATTGATGACACCATTACGCTCAGACTTGACAAGCAAGAAGCAGGAAATATTTGAACGTTCTGATGTGCCACAGGAGAATAGATAAACCCTACAAAAATTCAGGAGCCTGTCACTGATAAAGTTTTTCTTCCAATCTAGTAGTCTGGAGCATAGCAGGTCATCCCCTCCAAGTCAAAGAAAAAAATACTGCCCCTTGCACTTCCTACCACTAAGAAAGACTTAGCATTAGTAGGCCCCTTGGGGTTTTGGAGACAGCACATATCATCTCTGCTTCGTACTTAGATACTGTTTTTTAATTAGACCCAGAGCAAGACAGAGCTTTGCAGTAGGTTCTAGCGGCAAAACAAGTGGCCCTGCAACTTGAGCCAAGCAACGCAGCAGATCCCAAGGCACAGAAGTATCTATGATAGAAAATGACACCGTGGCATCTCTGGCAAGTCCCATGAGGAGAGTTACAACACAGACCCCTGATGTTCGGAGAAAGGCTATGCCATCTGCAGTAGAGAACGCTTCAGCATTTGAAAAAACAGTTCTTGGCATGCTGCTGGGCCCTACTAGAGGCTGAATACCCAACCACAGGACACTCATAGGTATTGTCAGCCCACCAAGTCATTTGCTAGGAAAGAGCAGCAACAGCCATAGTGATAGGGATTTTTCTCTGGTTGACTGGGCTGTGAGAGAGTCAGCTCAATGGGTCGGCAAGCCCCAAGGTATGTCAGCACGATGGGCTGGCAAGCCAAGCCCAGAGAATGTTGGCTCTAATGGGCAGGCAAGCCAGGCCCAGAGAGTGTTGCTGGATCTGTGGGCTGGCAAGCCAGCCTCCGAGAAGTGTCTCAGCTCCGGAGTCTTGCTCTCTGCCGGAAGCACTCCCAGCTCAGCTGGCTCCGAAGGCTGGCAAGACAGCCTCTGGGGTGCAGGGCTCTTCAGCTCCAACAATCTGATCTGTCTTTGAGTCCGGGTTCTTGTCCATTGCCTAGGAGGAATGCGGGCCGGAAGGTCAGAAAGCAGGATTTACTGAAAAAACAGAAAAGCTCCCACAGTGAAAGGGACCCAAAGAGGTCTCTGATCTGCAGCCAAAACCTGGTGCTTCTATAGCCCTAAGAACAAGCTGATCAGCTAGCACTAGCTGTAAGCTGATTGGTTGGCTCTAGCTGTGCTGACTGGTCAGCACTAAGATCCAATCAGCTGGAGGTAGGAGCCTAGTAGTGAACTGATTGGTTAGCCCTTAGCAGTGTGCCGATTGGTTGGTTTTCCAATCCCAGCTGTGAGTGTTTTTGCTCTTGCCTGAGGAGCTTATAAGGAGCTTGTTAACCAATGGAAGTGTTTCTGTCCCAGAGGCCTGCAGGAAGTTTGTTACTTTGTTTGGGGGACCCATCCTGTCTGCCTAGCCATTCTCTAGCTACCCCCTCTCTTCATAGTACAGTGAATATGGCAGCTTCAAGATAAGACCTGGGCAACCCCTTTGGATCCCCTCCCACTGTGGGAGCTTCTCTGTCCTCTCAATAAATCCTGCTTTAAAAAAAAAAATCAATCCTGCATGGGTCCAAAAGGGCTAAATTATATAAACATGTGACTCAGACCTCCCTGTTGCCTGCCTCATTGCTCTGACATTCTTTCTCAGCTCATACCTATGTCCTGATGAAGGGCTTTCTACATACAGAAGGAAAAACTCTAAGCCAAGTTCATGAATGGGTTGGCTTCTATATTGGCATAAGCTGAAAATGCTGCTGCACTACATTCCCACACAGGGGCAGCTTGGAAAGACAGGACGTTAGACCGTATTCCTGGTCACACACTTTTTTGAGAAGAAAAAGAAGTCATCTGAGTTGAGGATAGATTCAGACTTCTTAGCAGTGGTGAATAGCTTAAACCGTTGTCAGGAGCCTTGGAGGAGTGAGACTGGAGCTTTTGAGGTGGAAGTATGTAGTAGGTGGATCTGTGGGAGAGACACAAAATGTGTGGCTTTTTATGTCTTGTGTCAATGCCCACCAGAGAGCATCCACCAAAAGAAGGCACTAGACAACTGAGTAGACAGGATGACTTCTCCAGTGGAGGTCAGCCAGGCTGTGCACCCAGCTATAACTGCTGGCATAGTGAATCCTTGAATATACTAACCACGGTGGCAGAGATGGAGACTTGGCAAGAGCACAACATGGGCTTCCTTCCACCAAGACTGAACTGGCTACAGATGCTGCTGCACATTTGGCCTGTTGGCATCATCTATTGATTGGCACTAAATCTTCAGTTTGATGCCACCTCTAGAGTAACCCAATCAGCCCACTGGTAGCAATTTGATGGCATCGAATCACTTTGGTTTTTTTGAGTCAGGGTCTGACTCTTGTCTCCAAGACTGGAGTACAGTGGCACAATCACGGCTCACCACGGCCTTGATCTCCAGGGCCCAGGTGAGCCTTCCACCTCAGCTCTCCGAGTAGCTGGGATTACAGGCATGTGCCACCACACCAGGCAATTCTGTTAATTTTTTGTAGAGATGAGGTCTCACAATGTTACCCAGGCTGGTCTCAAACTCCTGGGCTCAAGTAATCCTCCCATCTCAGCCTCTCAAAGTGCTGGGATTACATGTGTGAGCCACAGCGCCTGGCCCATTGAGCCACTTCTACCCTGGAGTGGACAGTGATTTGTCCCTACTGGTACTTATGTGGATTCTAAGTGTAGATTTGTTACCTTTCCTGTCCACACAACTTTGGCCAACCTCACTTTCTGAAGACTCACAGCATGCCTGACTTTCTATAATGAGCTCTTGAGTTACAAAGTCTTGGATCAAGGAACTTACTTTATGGTGAAAGGGAGGTGACCACGGAGATGATATTCCACATCCTCCAGAAGCTACCTGTCTGTAGAAGATGGATATGTCTCTGAAAGGTGCAGTTAAGACACCAGCTTGGGGATGACACCTTTCAGGTTAGGGTGCGGTCCATCAAGATATGGTATATGGCTTGCACTAACAGGCTTCGTATGGTGGTGTGTTCCTAGTGGTTAGAATACATAGATCTGAAAACCGAGGGGTAGCCATGTCCCCTCCACCATCACTCCCTCTGACCCACTTGAAGAATCTGTGTTTCTTCTCCCTGCAACTTTGGGTTCTGATGAACTAAAGGCCTTGGTTCCTAGGGGAGGACGCTCCTACCAGGTGACACAGTAACCATTCCACTAACCTAAAGCTGGTCATTCTGGTTTCCTTGTGCTAGTAGCACAGCAGGCAAAAAAAAAAAAAGTTACTATATTAGCAGAGCTAATTTACTCTCATTATCATAAAGACATAGGTTTGCTGCTACATCATGAAGTCATTCAGATGTCTGAAATTTAGAGGATTTACTAGCATGCCTCCTTGTGAAGAGACAATGATAGCAACTCCAGCTTGCTTCAGGCATGAAAATCAGGGACCCAGAGCCCTTGGGGGTGAAGACCTAGGTTAAATCATCAGACAAACAAAATTTCTGATTAAAATGACCACACGAAACATGGCCAGCATTGGCTCATGCCTGTAACCCCAGCACTTTGGGAGGCCAAGGCAGGAGGGTTATTTGAGGCCCGGAGTTTGAGACCAGCCTAGGCAACATAGTGAGACCTCGTCTCTACAAAAAATAAAAAATTAACTGGGCATGGTGGCAGGCACCTTGTAGTCCCAGCTACTCGGGAGGCTAAGGCAGAAGGATTGCCTGAGCCCAAGAGTTCAAGGCAGCGGTGAGCCATGATCATGCCATTGTACTCCAGCCTGGTTGACAGAGTGAGACCCCCCAACTCAAAAACATAAACAAAAACAAAAATTGTGGCCTCGGGACCAACTGAAACATCAGGGATGTTACTCATTCTGGGAACACTCCTTTGGCAATCTTTTGAGTTGGAATCTTACTCTATCACCCAGGGCTAAAGTATAGTGGCACGATCATGGCCACCATAGCCTCAACTCACTGGGCTCAGGCAATCCTTCTACCTCAGCCTTCCAAGTAGCTGGAACTACAGGCATGGGCCACCACCCTGGCTAGTTTTTTGATTTATTGTAGAGTTGAGGTCTCACCAGGTTGCCCAGGCTGGTCTCGAACCCCTGGACTCAGGCAATCCTCTCGCTTCAGCCTCCCAAAGTTCTGGGATTGCAGATGAGCCACTGCACCCAGCTTTGGGGAACATTTCAAGAAGTACTCTGAGAAATGTTCCCTGATGCAGGAATATCCAGCCTCTATTCGCTACCTTTTCTGTTAGAACTCTTGTCTAAGGTTTAAAAGCACACATGACTGTTCAGCTAGGAACTACATGGCTGTGGCATTCTTGCAGCTACTGGGTCTATGTCACTTGGTTCTTAGCAATGGAATATGAATAGAAATAATGCACATAACTTCTGGATTTCCTCATTAAAAGGAAATTACTAAGTTAATATGCCACCTTTACAGAATGAAGAGGGAAAGCCCACATGATCAGCTTAATTGAAACAGAAAAAGCATTTGACAAAATTCAACACCCTTTCATTAAAAAATATTCAACTATCTTGAAACAGAAGGAAACATCCTCAGCATGATAAAAGGCACTTATGAAAACCACACCAAACATTATGGTCAATGGTAAAAGACTAAGTTTCCCCCTAGATCAGGAGCAAGACAAGAATGTCCACTTTGCTTATCTGTTTTGAGTTGGAGTCTCACACTGTCACCCAGGCTGGAGTGCAATGGCACACTCACAGCCACCGCAGCCTCAACCTACTGGGCTCAGGAGATCCTTCTGCCTCAGCCTTCCAAGTAGCTGGAACTACAGACACATGCCAGCACACTCGGCTAACTTTTTGATTTATTGTAGAGATGATGTCTCACCAAGTTGCCCAGGGTGGTCTTGAACCCATGGCCTCAGGCAATTCTCTCACCTCAGCCTCCCAAAGTGCTGGGATGAGCCACTGTGCCTGGGCAAGAATGTCCACTTTTATCACCTCTCTTCACCATGTGATACTGAAAGTTCTATCCAGATCAATTAAAAGAAGAAGAAAGAGCAATAAAAAATAAATAAAGGGCATCCAAATTGAAAAGGAAGAAGTAAAATTCTCTTTATTCATAGATAATATACTCTCCATATTTATACATAATCCACACAAAAATTATTCAAGCTAATAAACACATTTAACAAGGTTGAATGCTACAAATGTAACACACAAATAACTAATTGTATTTCTATACACTAGTAATGGACAACTTAAAAATGAAATTAAGAAAACACTTTCACTTACAACAGCATCAAAAAGAATAAAATACTTGGAAATAAATTTAACCAAGGAGGCACAAGACTTATACTAACAACTACAAAACATTACTGAAAGAAATTAAATAAGGCCTAAATAAACGAGAAGACATCCCAGGGTCATAGATTGGAAGACTTAGTGTTATTAAGATGGCAACGCTGCTGAAAGCAATAGATTCAGTGTAATCTCTATCAAAATCCCAATGACCTTTTTTTAGCAAAAGTGAAAAGTTGATCCTAAAATTCACATGGAATTGAAAGGGGCCCTGGATAACAGAAATATCTTACAAAGAAAAAATTAAGTTGAAGTACTCACACTTCCTGATTTTAAAACTTTCTCAAAGCTACAGTAATCAAAACAATGTAGTGCTGGCATAAGGATAAACATCTTGCCTGGAGATTATCACAGCGGCTCATGACTGTAATCTTAGCACTTTGGGAGGCTAGAAGCTTGAGGATCACTTGAGCCCAGGAGTTTGAGACCAGCCTAGGCAACATAGTAAGACCTCATCTCTATAAAAAAATTTTAAAAATTGCCAGGCATAGTGGTGCATGTCTGTAGTCCTAGCTACTCGGGAGGCTGAGGTTGAAGAATTGCCCAAGCCTAGGAGGTCAAGGCTGTGATGAACCATGATCATGCCACTGCACTTCAGCCTGGGCAACAGAGTAAGACACTGATTCAAAAAAAAAAAAAAGGATGAAAATAGACATCTAGATCAATGGACCAACTGAGAGTCCAGAAATAAACCCATACATCTGTGGTCAACTGATTTTCAGCAAGGATGCCAAGACTATTCAATAGGGAATAAAGTCTCTTCAATAAATAGCACTGAGACATTTTGATATTCACATGTTAAAACATGAAGTTGTAACCCTACCTCACACTGCACATCAAAAAAGATAATCCAAAATGGATCAAAGACATACATGTTAGAGCTAAAACTATACAAATCATAGAACAAAACTTAGGTATAAATCTTCAAAACCTTGGATTTAACAATGGCTTCTTAGAAATAATACCAGAAGCACAAAGAATAAAAGATATACACATAGATTAATTAGACTTGATCAAAATTTTAAAATTGTGCACATCAAAAGTCACTATTAAGAAAATGAACCTAAGGAATGGGAGAAAATATTTGTATCATATACCTGATAAGAGTCTAGTATCCAAAATATATACAGAACTACCACAACTCAACAACAAAAAGACAAATCCAATTTTTCAATGGACAAAATAGCTTGACGTGGTGGCTCACACCTGTAATCTCAGCACTTTGGGAGGCTGGGGCAAGAAGATTGCCTGAGCCTATGGGTTCGAGACCACCCTGGGCAACTTGGCGAGACCTCATCTCTACAATAAATCAAAAACTAAGCCAGGTGTGGTAGCATGTGCCTATAGTTCCAGCTACTCGGAAGACTGAGGCAGAAGGATCGCTGGAGCCCAGCAGGTCGAGGCTGCGGTGACCGGGAGCGGCCACTGCACTCCAGTCTGGGTGACTGAGTGAGACTCCAACTCCAACTCAAAAAAAAAAAGAAAAGAAAATAGTTTGGCAATTTCTCAAAAATCGACATAAAGGGTCAGAGACTCTTTCGCACTGGCTCAACTTTATTGTCTCCCAAAGCTGCTCAATGCTGAAGGGACTAGACCTCGGGTAGTGGACGATCTTCCTTCTCTCTGCTCACTGTGATCATAATCCTTCTGCACTGTCCAATATGGTAGCCACCAGGCACATGAGGCTATTTAAATGTAAGTTTATTAAAATTAAATGAAATGTAAAATTTCATTCCTCAGCCACACTAGCCACATCTCAGGTGCTCAGTAGCCACATGTGGCTTGGGGTTACCGAATTGGCGCATGCAGATCTAGAATGTCTCCTTACTTACGGAAAGTTCTATCGGACACCCCAGTTCCAGCCTCTAATATGGGTGAGGAAGTGTCCCTGGAATGGAGACCAAAAGAATCCTTTATGCAAATGTCTTCCCTTGAGTGCATTGACAATGAACGCCGGCCAGGCGCGGTGGCTCACGCCTGTAATCCCAGCACTTTGGGAGGTGGGGGCGAGAGGACTGAGCCCGTGGGTTCAAGACCAGCCTGGGTGAGACCTTGTCTCTACAATAAATCAAAAAATTAGCTGGGCGTGGTGGCATGCACCTATAGTTCCAGCTACTTGGAAGGCTGAGGTGGAAGAATCACCTGAGCCCAGCAGGTCAAGGCTGTGGTGACTGTGAACAGTGTGCCACTGCACTCCAGCCTGAGCAAAAGAGTGAGATTCTGACTAAAAAAAAAAATGACAATTGACACTACTCCTTGTATTAGTCCCTAGGTTGCCCCAGCGTCCTACCATCTTTCTGATCAACGCTGTATTCTCCTATCTGCTTGGTGGATTGATACTGCTCCAGTTTGGAAAAGTAGTAACAATTAAAACAGAAGTTAAGTTTTTGTCCTGTACACTACATATGCCCATTAGAACAGTGCCTAGTCAACATGAAAAAACTGATTTAAAAAAAAAAACAGTGCCTTTTGTCTAATAAAACCTCGATATTCATGTGTTGAATAAATGATTAACAATAATAGTGTCAATATATCAAAAAGATGCATGCATTCATATGTCTATTGCAGCACTGTTCACACGAGCAAAGATATGTAATCAACTGAATTATCCATCAACCAATGATGATAAAGAAAATGTGATATCCATACACAATGGGACACTATTTATTCATTAAAAAAAAGAATGAAATCATGTCTTTGGCAGTAACATGAATGGAACTGGATGTCATTATCTTCAGTGAAACAGATCAGAAAGAGAAAGTCAAACACTGCATGTTCTCCCTTGTAAGAGGGTGCTAAAAAATGTGTTCACATGGGCATAGAATATGCAATGATAAACAATTGAGACTTGGAAAGGTGAGAGCGTGAGAGGGGGGTAGATAATGAGAAATTACTTACTGGGTGCAATGTATGTTATACAGGTGATAGATACACTCAAAACCCTGACTTGATCGCAATCTATGCATGTGAAAAAATAGTATTTGTCTCTTGTATATTTGTACAAATAATAATAATAATAGCAAGTATTTTTCAAGCACATTCTGTGTGCCAGGCATTGTGCAACTCCAAACAGCAGCACTTTGGGTTAAAAAACACTCTCACATTTCAGATGAAGGAACCGACACCTAGAGAGATTAAGAAATACCACAGCTTCTAAGCAGAGGAAGCTGAGTTGAAACTCAGGAGTCCTACTCCAGAGTGGAGTCCTTAACTCAGGCAACATGCGCCATGTAAAGGGGGGTATTTGAATTGGAGAAACAAAGTGAGCCATTGCAAGCTCCTCCAGAAGTGTAGGATTTTTTTTTTTTTTTGAGTTGGAGTCTCACTCTGTCGCCCAGACTGGAGTGCAGTGGCCACTCCCAGCTACTGCAGCCTCGACCTGCTGGGTTCCAGCGATCCTTCCACCTCAGCCTTCCGAGTAGCCGGAATTACAGGCATGCGCTACCACGCCCGGCTGATTTTTTTATTTATTGTAGAGATGAGGTCTCGCAGGTCTCGAACCCACGGGCTCAGGCAATCCACTCACCTCAGCCTCCCAAAGGCGCGGGATTACAGGCTGAGCCACCGAGCCCGGCTCGAAGTCTAGGATTTTGATGACCCCATGAAGTTCATTTGGGGATGTACGGATAGGGGAGCAGAAAATGGTTTCTGATAGAGGCTTCTTTGAGGCTGTGGAGGTCCTGGCAGACCCATAGTTTTTTTATTTTGAGGGGGTGGGGGACGAGAAGCATAAAAAGCATCTCTGCTGGGAAGGGAG
This sequence comes from Carlito syrichta, assembly GCF_000164805.1. Taxonomy (NCBI): domain Eukaryota; kingdom Metazoa; phylum Chordata; class Mammalia; order Primates; family Tarsiidae; genus Carlito; species Carlito syrichta. The sequence goes on from NW_007257545.1 coordinate 103,532, forward strand.
TACTTGATAAGCCAACCTTAATTCGCAGGGCAGGGTTTTGTGGCAATGAACGTAAAGGGTTAGTTCGCTTCAGACCTGAGCTGATGCAGACCTGCTGGGAAATGATTTCAGGTCTCCGAATTTTCACAGTGCAGCTTCCATGGAAAACAAAGAGGATACTTGTGAAACTGTGACAGACTCTTCTGCCCCTGTATTAGAGCTCTCTGTATCTGCATGTGAGCCTTAGGCCCACGTTACTAATAAGACATAAAACAGCAATGATAAGCCAAAGCTGAGTCTTCTTTGCATAAAGGTGATTCACACCTTGGCTCTTGTCAGGGTAGCTGTCTATGCCCCGCGCAGCTGAGGGAGTAAAAGAAGGAATACACATGGGTACTGCTGGCCCTCCTGATGGCACGAAGAAGCCGTGTTAGCTGAATTCCCTGATATGTATCCCACTGTATCAGTAGTTCTCAGCTAGGGGCTGCTTTGCACAACAAGGGACAAGAGGCAATGTCTAGAGACATTTTTGGTTGTCACAACTGGGGGAGGAGTGTTGCTGGCGTCCAGTGGATAGAGGCCAAGTGTGTGGCTAAACATCCTACGATGGACAGCCTCCCACAATAAGAGACTATTTTAAAATGCCAAGAGTGTCGGAATTGAGAAACTGCTTTGAAGCCTGTTATATTTCTTGTGTCTGATAGCCATCCTGAACTTGTAACCATAGCCATGAAGCTGAAGGCAGACATTCATCTTGTTCTCCAAGAGTGAACCCATGCTGCGGGGATAAGAATATCATTTCTCTATACCCATACCACTATACTGGGGGGTTATTAATTTGTTTACTTTCTATTGAAGGCAGGATGCTTGCCCCCCAGAGCAGAGACCCAGTGTCTTAAAATCTGGTAAAAGCAATCTCGCAGGAGTCCACGAGGGGGCAGCCATCAGAGACATCCACTTTCTAAAGTTGCTTAAACCCAAATCCAAATAAAACTGGATAGCCCCATACAGAATGAAAATAGACCCTTATCTCACTCCTTACGCAAGAATCAACACAAAATAAGTTAAAGACTTAAATATAAGACCTGAAACTATAAAACTACTAGAAGAAGACATAGGGAAAAACTCCATGATGTTGGACTGGGCAGTGATTTCTATGATAAGACTCCAGCAGCACAGGCAACAAAAGCAAAAATAGACAAATGAGATAGCATCAAACTAAAAATCTTCTGCATAGTAAAGGAAACAATTAACAGAGGAAAGAAATAGCCCAAAGATTGAAAGAAAATATTTGCAAATCATGCATCAGATAAAGAAAACAATATCCAAAATATATAAGGAACTCCAGTTACTCAGGAACAAGAAAAAAACCCATTTAAAAATGATCAAAAGACCTTAATAGACGTTTCTCAAAAGATACACACACACAAATGGCAAACAGATATATGAAAAAATGCTCAACATCTCCAATCATCAAAGAAATATAAATTAAAACCACCATGAGCCGGACACAGTGGCTTAGGCCTATAATCCCAGCACTTTAGGAGGCTGAGGCAGCAGAATCACTTGAGGCCAAGGAGTTCGGGACCAGCCTGGGCAACAGAGCAAGACTCCATCTCTACAAATAAATATTAATTTTTTTTTTGAGTTGAGGTCTCCCTCCGTCACCCAGGCTGGAGTGCAGTGGCATGACCACAGTTTACTGCAGCCTAGACCTCCTGGGCTCAAGCAGTCCTCCCACCTCAGCCTTTCAGCATGCTAGGATTACAGGTATGAGCCACTAGGCCTAGCTTCAATAATAGTTTGTTTAAAAACACAATTTAGCTGGGCATCGTGGCTCACACCTGTAATCTGAGCACTTTGGGAGGTAGAGGTGAGAGGATTACCTGAATCCAGGGGTTCCAGGTCAGTCTGGGCAACATGGCAAGACCTCATCTCTACATAAATCAAAAAATTAGCTGGGCGTGGCGGCGTGCGCCTGTAGGTCCAGCTACTTGGAAAGCTGAGGCAGAAGGATCACCTGAGCCCAGCAGGTTGAGGCTGTGGTGGCCATGAGCATGCCACTGCGCTCCAGCCCGGGCTACAGAGTGAGACTCCAATTTAAAAAAAGTAAAATGGCCGGGCTCGGTGGCTCAACCTGTAATCCCGCACCTTTGGGAGGCTGAGGTGAGTGGATTGCCTGAGTCCGTGGGTTCGAGACCTGCCTGGGCAACTTGGCAAGACCTCATCTCCACAATAAATCAAAAATGAGCTGGGCATGGTAGCGTGCACCTGTAGTTCCAGCTACTTGGATGACTGAGGCGGAAGGATCACCGGAGTCCAGCAGACCGAGGCTGCGGTGGCCGGGAGTGGCCACTGCACTCCAGTCTGGGCGACAGAGTGAAACTCCAACTCAAAATAAAATAAAATAAATTTTTAAAAAATACTCTCACCTGATGGATTAATCATTATCAAAAAGATGAATGATAAGTATTGCCAGGGTGTGGAGAACTCTTGTACACTTTTGTTAGCATTGTAAATTAGTACATCCACTTGGAAAACAGTATGGATATGCCTAAAAAATCTAAAAATAAACTTACCATATGATTCATCAACCTCACTTCTGGGTATATATCTAAAGAAAAGGAAATACGGATATCAAGGGAATACCTCCCCCTCAGGTTTATTGCAGCACTATTCACAATAGCCAAAAGATGGCATCAACCCAAGTGTCCATCCATGGATTAATAAATAAAGGAAATATGGTAGAGCAGGTTCTGGAATAACACTGTTTCATTCAATGTCATTTTGTGATAACGTTGATGAGGGGAAAAAATCGATTCCTGTCAGAGAAGCGTCTGTGTGGAATTTGCAGGTTCTCCCATGTCTGCATGGATTCTCTATAAGTCCTCCAGTTTCCTCTCACATTCCAAAGCTATACATATTAGGTGAACTGGTGTGTCCGCCATTTTTTTGGAATGGTTATAACCAAAAAGAAGGACAATGACAAGTGTTTTTTGTTTTGTTTTTGTTTTTCTGAGTTGGAGTCTCACTCTGTTGCCCAGGCCGGAGTGCAGTGGCATGATTACGACTCACCATAGCCTCAACCTCCTGGGCTCAGGCGATCCTTCGGCTTCAGCCTCCCAAGTAGCTGGAACAACAGGCACACACCACCACACCTGGCTAGACAATAACAAATATTAATAAGAATGTAGTGAAACTAGAACCCTCATACATTGCTGGTGAAAATGTCAGATGGTGCAGTGGAAAAAAAAAGTTTGGTGGTTGCTCAAGAAGTTAAACACAGAATTATCATATGGAAGTCCACTATTAGATATCTACCCAAGAAATTTGAAAGCTATATCCTCATAAACATTTACACTTGAATGTTTATAGTAACATTATCCATCACAGCCAAAAAGTGAAAACAATACAAATGTTTATCCATTAATAAATGAATAAACAAAATTCCCTATAATGGAATACTATTCAGCCATGGGTTTATTGCAGCACTATTCATAATAGCCAAGATATAACATCAACTTGTGTCCATCAATGGATGAATAAATAAAGAAAATGTGGTATAGCATGTCCTGGAATAACACTGTTTCATTCAACGTCATTTTGTGATAATGATGAGAAAAAAAATCAATTCCCAGCAAAGGCCCCTGTCTGTGTGGAATTTGTAGGTTCTCCCATGCTTAGTACTTTATTCAGAATAGAGTACTAATATATGCTACAACATGGATGTACCTTGAAACATGGATGAACCTTAAAAGTGTTATGCTAAGTGAAAGATGCCAGACACAGATTGTATGATGACATTTATAAGAAATGTTCAGAATAGGCAAATCCATAGAGACAAAGTAGATTGTTGGACGCCTGAGGGTAAGGAGCTGGGCATGCATGGATAGGTGTGACTGCCAGTGGGTACAGGATTTTCTTGAGCAGTGATGAAAATTTTGTGAAACAAGACAGTAGTGATGGTCATATAACTGCGAATAGTCTTAAAACTACTGAATTGCATATGTTTTAAAAAGGTGAATTTGGGGCAACCCCTTCAGGTCATCTCCCATGGTGGGAGGTTTTCTGTCCTCTCAATAAATCCTGCTTTCAAAAAAAAAAAAAAAAGGTGAATTTGCTTGGGCACTATGATCCTAGCACTTTGGGAGGCTGAGGCAGGAGGACTGCTTGAGCTCAGAAGTTTGAGACCAGCCTGGGTAACATAGCAAGACCTTGTCTCTACAAAAAATCAGAAATTACTTGAGCATGGTGGCAGGTGCCTGTAGTCCCAGCTACTTGACTGGACCCAGGAGTTCAAAGCTGCAGTGAGCTGTGATCATGACACTGCACTCCAGCCTGCGTGACAGAGTGGGACCTCAACTCAAAAAAAAGGTTAATTTTATGGAATGTGAATTGTAGCTCAATAATGCTTGTAAGGAAAAGAAAAAGTATATACAGTAGAAAATAAACATATTAAAAGATGTTCAACATTAGCTATTAGTGGAATGTATTTTAAAACCACAATAAGATACCTTCACATAGCTATTAGAATGACTAAGAAGAAGAAAAAATAAGACTAATAATACCAAGCACTGCCAAGGATGTGGATCAACTGAATGTCTCATATATTACTGATGGCAATGCAAAATAGAGCCACTTTGGAAAACAGTTGGGCAATTTTTTGTGTGTGAAGTTAAACATATATTTACCATATGGCTCAATAACCAGTTTGTAAATATTTATCAGAAATAAATGAAAATTTATATTCATACATGAAGTTTATAGCAGTGATTTATAACATCAGAATAAGAAACAACCCAAATGTCCTCTGATGAATAAAAAAACTGTGGTGTACCCATAGATGGAGAATTATTCAGTAACATAAAGGAATGAACTACAGATACAAAAACACTGATGAATTTTAAATTCAATATGCTAAATGAAAGAAGACCAGACTCAAAAGGCTACATAGTATATGATTTTACACATAGGATAAGCTGGAAAGGCAAAATTGTAGGAACAGAAAATACGTCAATGTCAGGAGCTGGGAATAAAAGAAGGACTGACCCCAAAGACACACAGGAATCTTGGTGGGTGATGGAAATATTCTTTATCTTGTCTTTGTGGTGATTACAGGATTGTGTTTGCCAAAACTCAGAACACCATAAACTAAAAGGAATGAGTGAATATCATCCCTCAATGAATCTGACATTAAAAAAAAACAATAAACTGAAGAAAAAAAGTGGTTCTGTTCTGTTCAATCAAACACCATGGTCCATCCTCCCTTCTTAGGAGACAATTACTGCTACCAGTTTCTGGTATATATTTTCAGCTTTTCAGAAGTATTCTGGATATATACACGCATGTATCAGCATGTACATATGTATGGATATGTGTGTATGTTTAATTTATATACAGTTGGCCCTTGATTAATGCAGGGGCTGGGATGCTGAGCCTTTCCCCAATTCCCATGCAGTTGAAAATTCAAAGATAACTTTGAAAATTCAAAGATAACCTTAAAAATGTAACTACTGGGCAACCCCTTCTGGTCTCCTCCCACTATAGGAGCTTTTCTGTCCTCTCAATAAATCCTGCTTTCTAAAAAACAAAACAAAACGTAACTACTGATGGCCTATAATTGACTGGAAGCCTAACTGATAATATAAGGTTGATTAGCATGTTTTGTCTGTTAAATGTATTACATGGTATATTCTTACAATAAAGTAAGCTAGAGAAAAGAAAATGCCATTAAGAAGATCATAAGGAAGAGAAATATATTTTCTATTCATTGAGTGGAAGTGGATCATCATAAACATCTTCATCCAGAGTATGCTGAGAAGGAAGTGTTGGTCTTATTGTCTCAAGGACATTTTGTGGTAGTGAATAATAAAATAGACTCGTATCTACATATATTTTATGTATTCATGACATACTTAACAATTTCTTAATTTTTGTTATCTCTCTGGGCTATGCAGTTTGTCTGCAAGTTTTTTCCAATGACCTCAAATCTCCAAAATATCTTCCACTATATTTATTGAGAAAAAAAATCTGTGTAAATAGAGCCGAGCAGGTCAAACCCATGTTATTCAAGGGTCAACTGTGTATATGTATACAATTTTGGTAGCATATTATACTCTGGTGCTTACTGTGGTTTTCACTTATCTATATATCCTGGACACCCTTCCATAGCAGCAAATAGCAAGCAGTTTCATTCTTTTTTTCTTTTCTTTTTTTTTTTTTTTTTTTTTTTTTTGAGTCAGGGTCTCACTTTGTCACCTGGGCTGGAGTGCAGTAGTACAATCATGGTTCACCTTAGCCTTGACCTCCTGGGCTTAGGCAATTCTCCCACCTCAGCTTCAAGAGTAGCTGAGACTACAGACACATGCCCCCATGCCCAGCTAATTTTTTGTAGATACGAGGTCTCACTACATTGCCTAGGCTTGTCTTGAACTCCTGGGTTCAAGCAATCCTTCCACCTCAGTCTCCCAAAGTGCAGGGATTGCAGGCATAAGCCAACCCACCTGGCCCCCTTTTTTAAAAAAGTGGCAGTAGACTTGACTGCACTCAATCTCCAGACTCCTTCCCCTGGGCTAGGCAGCAACTGAAATATCAGTTCAGTTTGTTTGACTTTGGCTGGAGTTACCCTGCACGCAAATGTTCTACTAGAGATTTGGCAGAGTTCACATATAGAATTAGAGGGTCCCTTCTTTCCAAACTTTCCCCCTCAATTTCCAGAATCTGTGTTTGTTCATACCTTGCCCTCTGGTTCTTCTGGTCAATAAGACCAGATTTTCTAGCCCAGTTTAAGCTACTCTCACTCCTTGGTACAGATTTACCATGCCCTCAAAATTGGGATACTCATTCAGTATTGTCCCTTTCTTCCAAGTGACAACAACACTCTAGCACCTACCTGTTAGTGCTCGCTCCCTTGTGTCTTCAAGTAGTCTGTTTTTACATTTTGCCCAGAGTTAGTCATTGTTATCTGTGCAGGGTTGATGCGGGAGGAGTTACTCAACATGACTGGGAGTGGAATTTTGCCTTACTCTTTTTAACTATTACATTTCACTTTCATGACAACCCTGCAACAAGGATATTCGTATTGTCTCCTGTCTTCAGAGTAGTGAGTAATACGAGCCCACTGCACCCCAGATCACTTAAGCAATTTGGGATGAAATGTGTTTGGAGTCTCTTTGTGTTGGCAAATAAAATACATTCAGTGTGACCTTGGAAATGTCATTAGCCACAGTTCTAATTTATACAACAAAGATGTTTTCCTTACAGAGTTGTCCTGAAGTTCAATGAACAGCACAATGATGGCTGATGTTTATGTGGCATTGACACCGTCTAGGTATTGCTGCTAAGGTGCTTTATTCCTTGCAACAGCCTATGAATGAGGTACTATTATTACTTTTTCTTTCTTTCTTTTTTTGCCCAGGTTGGAGGGCAGTGGCACGACCATAGCGCACTACAACTTTCAACTCCTAGGCTCAAGTGATCCTTCTGCTCCAGCCACCCAGGTAGCTAAGACTACCAGCATGCACCATCATGTCTGGCTACAGGTACTTTTACTATCAGCTCTGTTTGACAGTGAGGACAGAGAGGCATTATGAGTTTATGGACTTGCTCAGTAGACTTCATGGAGTACGTGGCAGAACTGGGATTTGAACCAAGGCCATGTGATGCCTATGCACCTGCGCACTTAACCATGTGCAACATAAAATGTGATGGTTCTTAATCCTGGCAGTGCATCAGAATCATCTGGGCATCCTGAAAAGTTCGCTGAATCAGAATCTCCAACCTCTGTTTTTGAAAAAAGTTCCATGCTTTGGCACAGAGTCAATGCTGAAACATGAGCAATCCCTTCCCCTTCCGACCTCCCTTTTCCTGACTCACTGGGGAGGATTGCTACCTCCAGTCCCTACTGGGCCTGTGGCCAAGTCACAGTCCTAGATTATAGGGTTACCTCTGACCCATTCCTGACATATCTATGTCACCAGCCTGCACAACAGGTGGAACAGGCTCCAGGAGCTGTCCTTTGGATCATCCTCCACCTGTCTGAAGCTGTAACCCTCATCATGTCATGTGACCACTGCAAAGATGCTATGAGCCATGGGATATGTGTCACCCAATCTCTGCCTTTCTAAGAAACCACACCTGGCAACCCCACGCTATCCTGACTCCCACAAGTTCCTGGAACCTCCCAGGATGCTCTTGGAGGACATTACAGCTCAGTTGTAACTTGATGGTCTCAGGAATCCTTGGTAGCACCCATACTCAGAGTATCTTGAACATTAAAATAGGAAGGTCCTGCATTCTCATTCCCTTCTAGGGCATTCCCTTCTCAAATCTCAACATATCCATATGGCTTTTAGGGACCTACACGATCTGGCCCCTGTTCATCTCTCAGGTTTAGCCCTCTCACCTCCCCTCTCAGCCCATTAACCATACTTCAGCCACATCAGCCTTTTGGCTTTCCCTTGATCATACCTCAGGGCCTTTGCACTTGCTGTTCACCCCTACTTAAAAAGTTCTTCCCCTAGAATATCTCATGGTTAACTATTTCTTGTCATCCAAATGTCCTCACAGAGACCTTTTCTGACCACCCAGTGTTGTCAACCTTACCTGCCAACGCCCGTCACTCTCCACCTCACACTTTATCATCTTCCTCACACTTATCACATTCTAGAGTTGCTGCCTTCCCTCTGCTTGTCTATTGCCTATTGTTTCTCTCCCACAGCAGCATGGAAACTTCAGGAGAGCCCACCCCGTTCTCTCGATCCTTGCCAGGACAATAGCTGTCACTCAGTAGGTATCTTTAAGATGAATGAATGCCTATGCTATCAGCGCTTTCTCCTTTCCCCCACCCCTCTTGTTCAGTGTTCTCTGGGAACAAGGCCAGCAAACCAATGGCAAGATATGTATGAAAGATCCTCGAATAACACATTGTTTCGTTCAATGTTATTTCGTCATAATATTAATGAGAAAAAAATATTTATTCCTAGGCTGAGTGTGGTGACTCACACCTGCAATCTTAGTACCCTTGGAGGCCAAGGCAGGAGGATCACCTGAACCCAAGAGTTCAAGACTACGCTGGGCAGTATAATGAGACCCTGTCTCTATTAAATAAATACATAGATTTACTTATTTATTTGATTTTTTTAAAAGCAGGATTTATTAAGAGAACAGAAAAGCTCCCACAGTGAGAGGGGACCCGAGGGGGTTGGTTGCCCCATAAATTTATTTTTTAAAAATCCTATTCTCAGTCCAGGCCACTATGTGAAATTTGCATGTTGTCCCCTCATCTTTGTGGGTTTTCTCCGGGGACTTGGTTTCCTCCCACATCCCAAACCTGTGCGCGTTAGGTGAATTGGCATGTCTATATGATCTCAGTGTGAGTGAATGTGTGTGAAGACCTTGCGACAGAATGCATTCTATCCAGGGTGAGTTCCTGCCTTGAACCCTGAGCTGCAGAGACAGGCTCCAACCACCAAGACCCTGAAGTGGAATATGTGGGTAAATCATTGTCTCCCTTGTTTTCATTAGTCTTTCTTAAATGTATGTATAGCTCACATTTATTTCAACGTTAAAATGTTTTGGTCTAGGCCAGGCACAATGGCTCACTCCTATAACCCCAGCACTTTGGGAGGCCGAAGCGGGAGGATCACTTGAGCCCAGGAGTTTGAGACCAGCCTGGGCAACATGTGAGACCTTGTCTCTACAAAAAAATTATTTTAAAAATTAGGTGGGCATGGTGGTGCACACCTGTAGTCTCAGCTACTTGGAAGGCAGAAGGATCACTTGAGCTCAAGAGGTTGAGGCTGGAGTGAGCTGTGATCATGCCACTGCACTCCAGCCTAGGCAAAAGAGATCCTGACTCTAAAAAGAAAAAGAAGGGGGGGGGAAGATGTGTCGCCCACCAACGGCAAGGTTTATATGGAAGTTCCTTGAATAGCACATCGTTTCATTCAATGTCATTTCATCATAACGTTGATGAGAAAAAAAAATCTATTCCTAGGCCAAGTGTGGTGGCTCACACCTGTAATCTCAGCACTCAGTACTATGTTGAAGTCATAGATGTGATGAGGTTGTCCAGAGGGACAGAATGTATAGAGATAAAAGAACAGGCCAGGTGCAGTGGCTCATGTCTGTAATCCCAGCACTTTAGGAGGCAGAGGCAAGAGAATTGTCTGAGCCCATGGGTGTGAGATCAGCCTGGGCAACTTGGCAAGACCTCACCTCTACAATAAACCAAAAAGTTAGCTGGGTGTGATGGTGCACACCTGTAGTTCCAGCTATTTGGAAGGCTGAGGCAGAAGGATCACCTGAGCCCAGCAGGTCGAGGCTGTGGTGGCCGTGAGCATATCACTGCACTCTAGCCTGGGCGACAGAGTGAGATTCCAACTTCAAAAAAATTAAAAAATTAAAATAAAATAGTAAAATGAAACAAATAAAGATGAGAGCCACAGTGCCCGGCCTAGACCAAAACATTCTAACATGGAAATAAATGTGAGTACACACACATTTAAGAAAGCAAGGGAGATAATGATTTACCCACATATTACACTTCAGGTTCTTGGTGGCAGAAGAAGAAGGAGGGGCAGGGGAGGGAGAGGGATGGGTGTAGTAGCAATCGTATTTTGGTCTTTATCTAGAAGTTTGATGATGTTTTTGTGACCAGAAATATGCCATAGGAATTCAACTTTTGTTTACATCAATTAATCTCTAGCGAATTGGTTTCTTTATTCTTCGTTTCTCCTGAAGTTGAAATTCCCAATAACCTGTTCAAAATGTTAAGTGAGGGCTGAGATAGGCACAGGTATGGCAGACACTACTGGGGCATGTAACAAGGAGAGCGCACTTACCCACTGGGTTTGAACGCCTGTTCCATCATTATTACCTTGGACTCATCTTTGGGATGTATAACCCAGTCTCCCCCCCACGAGCCTTGGTTTTTCTCCTCTGTGAAACAGGGAGAAGAATCAGATCTTCCTCACAGGGTCATTATAACGATAAATGAGATAGTACACATTAAGCCTGTAGCACAGCACTGGACCGGTAGGACCGGCAAGCTGGCCACAGGATTGGGGAGAGGAGGAAGACAGATGTTTGCAGGGAGCATCACACAGGAAGCCTGAGACCTGGCCTGAGTAAGCAAACATTTCCCATTTGCACTTCCTTGAGGAAGATTCCAAAGTGTGAAGGGAGATTCAAGGCCACTGCTCTACTTTAACTTACCAAGTTTGTCTCTGCTGGAGAAACTACACAGAACCATTCATCAAGAGTCATTTTGAACTGGGCGTGGTGGTTCATGCCTGTAATTCCAGCACTTTGGGAAGCCAAGGCTGGAGGATTGCTTAAGCTCAGGAGTCCAAGACCAGCCTGAGCAACATAGACCTCATCTGTACAAAAAATTTTTTAAAATTTGGAGTGGAGGCGTGTGCCTGTAGTCCTAGTTACTTGGGAGGCTGAGGAAGAAGGATCTCCTGAACCCAGGAGGTTGAGGCTGTGTTAAACCATGGTCATGCCACTGCACTCCAGCCTGGGCTTCAGAGTGAGATCCCAAACCGCCCCCCTCAAAAAAAAAAATCATTTTGGGACTCCACAAATAATTACCCAAACTGCCAGGTACCGAAGGGAAGACACAGGTGAGGCTGACAAGGTCTGTGCCCTCCGGGAAGCTGATCTCAAAGCAGAGACAAGATAAAAACAAAGATAACAGAAGAGATGCTGGTGCAAGGGGATATGCTATCTCTGGTACGGGGGATGGGGCGCCTCTTCCCATGGACTCCTCCAGAGGCCACATCAGCAGCATATCTCTGGGGGATGGGGAGGGGGGGAGGAAATAGTAAAATGGAGTCAGTGGTGAGGAGACACACCTTGTTTTAAATGATGACTCCTGTTTGACCTCAAGCATGTGATCTCACCTCTCTGAGTCTACTTGCCTCACTCATAAAATGGGCTTAATATTGGGATCTGGCCGGGTGCTGTGGCTCACGCCTATAATCCCAGCACCTTGGGAGGCCGAGGTGAGAGGAATGCCTGAGCCCACGGGTTGGAGACCAGCCTGGGCAACTTGGTGAGCTCTCATCTCTACAATAAATCAAAAAATTAGTCAGACATGGTAGCATGTGCCTGTAGTTCCAGCTTGGAAGGCTGAGGCTGAAGGATCACCTGAGCCCAGGAGGTAGAGGCTGCAGTGGTTGTGAGCATGCCACTGCACTCTATCCTGGGCAACAGAGTGAGACTCCAATTCAAAAAAAAAAAAGCATGACAAATGCTAGCTATTGTTGTTTGTTGATAGGTTTATCCAAGTTGGAATGACTTCAGAGAAACAGCCCTAGCATTTGTCACTTGAATTTATTTCCCAAGGAACACTTATGTGGTGCGTGTGTACCAGGCACAGTCATTAAATTGCCTTAACAAACCTATGGCAAAGGTACTACCTTTTTTTTTTTTTTGGTCTCTTTTTAACATCTTTCTTAAAGTTTTTATTTTTTATTCTTTTGAGACTGTGTCTCACTATGCTGCCCAGGCTGGTCTCAAACTCCTGGGCTCAAGGAATCTTCCTGCCTTGGCCTCTCAAAGTGCTAGGATTACAGGTGTGAGTCACCACACCCGGTCAACATCTTTTTTTTACTCATAATATAAAATTTATCATCTTAACCATTTTTACGTGTACAGTTGAGTTGAATTAAGCATATTTCCATTGTTGTGCAACAGGTCTCTAAAACTTTTTTATCTTGCAAAACTGAAACTATAACCATTGAACACTATTTCCCCATTTCCCTGCTCCCCCACCTCGCCACAGCCAGCCCCTGGTAACCACCATTCTACTTTCTGTTTCTAGAAAGGAACTATTTTAGCCCTGTTTTGCAAATCAAGACGCCAGGATCAGCAACATAAGCTGCTGGACTCAGAGCAAAGTGAAATTGCAGAGCCCAGTGTTCAAAATGTATGAAGAATCAGGCAGAGCATTAAACAAAGCGCAGAGCCCTTCTGAGTACAGTCACACAGGGCTCATGAAGCAGGTGCTGGAGAAAACCAAGGGCCAGAGAAGTCAAAGAACTCTCCCTAGGTCACACAGCAAGTGTTGGAACCAAGATTGAAGCCCAATCTTTAAAATTATGTGACTTCCATTACTCATTGAAAACTCTCCACAGGCCAGGCCTTTGATATAATCACTGCTGATTGCCTGGCACACAGCACAGGGCCCATATTGGTACTCATATAGTTCATATTTGGGAGAATGAATGAATATTCATGAGCATTCACCCGAAGGCAAAGAGGCTTCTCAGCTATGGCACAAGTAGCAGTCCCATTTCTGCACTTCCTTTATGTTTACCTGGAGCCCTTGAATTCCTAGGAAAAGCAAGCAAGCGTGGCGTGTGTCTTTCAACACATAACGCCCACACGCCAGAGGCTTTGATGAGGCCCCACCTCTCCAGGGCATTCCAAGTCTTTGAGGTCCACTTTTATGGGGTGAAGCGAAGTGAAGGAACACTGGGTAATGTGAGGTCACTGGTGGCAGTTCTGCTTCCAGGCTCACAGGTCACCTAGAGTCTGATAGCCACGTCCTCTCTCTTATCTCAACACAAGGAAACTTGAACCAAATTATTAAAGTATAATTTAAAACATGAGTTTTATTTAGACCTTAACATTTGTTGTTTTTGCCTATGCCATTAAGTGCAAAAACAACTAATGTTAAGGTCTAAATTAGGAAGACAGACAAAAACAAACAAACAACAACAACAACAAAAATCCCTAGCTAATGCTATAGCTGTAACTAGATTAGTTAAGATGAATTAATCTAGACCAATCTAATTACACTAATCTAGTCTTAACTAGATTTAGGAAGCTAGCGTAATTCTTGTTTCTTTGAAAGGAACTAATTTTTTTCTGTCTGAATGTGAGGTTTTTGCGATTGTTTGTTTGGTTTTTTTGAGTGGAGTCTCACTCTGTCACCAAGACTGGAGTGCAGTGGCAGGATCACAGCTCACAGCAGCTGCTAGCTCCTGGGTTCAGGCAATCCTCTTACCTCAGCTCCCTGGATAACTGAGACTACAGGTATGCGCCACCACACCTGGTTAATTTTAGATTTTTTTGTAAAGATGAAATCTCGCTATATTGCCCAGCCTGGTGTCAAACTCCTGGGCCCAAGTGATCCTCCCACCTTAGTCTCTCAAAGTACTGGGATTTACAATCGTAAACCACTGTGCCTGGCAGAGATTCTTTACTGGCAGTCAGGGGGAAGGTAAAGATGAAAATTTAGGGGCAATAAATGGGTCAATCTTTCTGCGTGTGTGTTGGAGTCTCACGCTGCTGCCCAGGCAGGAATGCAGTGGCACGCTCCTGGCTACTGCAGCCTTGACCTGCTGGGTTCAGGCAATCCTTCCACCTCAGCCTTCCAAGTAGCTGGAACTACAGGCGCACACCACCACACCCAGCAAATTTTTTTGAATTATCGTAGAGATGAGGTCATGCCAAGTTGCCCAGGTTGGTCTTGAACCCATGAACTCAGACAATCCTCTCACCTCAACCTCCCAAAGTGCTGGGATTATAGGCATGAGCCACTGCACCGATCCTCTTTTTTTTTTTTTTTTTTGAGTTGTAATCTCACTCTGTTGCTGAGGCTGGAGTGGAGTGGCATGCTCACAGCCACCACAACCTCGACCAGCTGGGCTCAGAGGATCTTTCCGCCTCAGCCTTCCAAGTAGCTAGAACTACAGGGCATGTGCCACCATGTCTGGCTAATTTTTTGATTTATTGTAGAGACAAGATCTCATCAAGTTGACTAGGCTGGTCTCGAACTCCTGGACTCAGGCAATTCTCTCACCTCGGTTTCCCAAAGTGCTGGGATTACAGTTGTGAGCCACCACACCCAGCCAAGATTACTCATAATCATAATGTCATAAAATATCATCATTGCACTGGCATGGTCCCCTTTTAGCTTAACTATTCTTTCTTTTTTGTTTATTTATTTTCAGTAAAACGATGAATACTTGTGAACCCACCCACTCAAGAACAAGATCATCACCAATAATTCACATCTCCCAGATCTTTCCCCATTTTATCCTTCCACCTCAGAGGTAATCATGATCCTGAATTTTGTGTTGTTTGTCTTTTCTTTTCTTTTTTTATGAGTTGGAGTCTCAATCTGTCACCCAGGCTGGAGGGCAGTGGCACGCTCCCCGCCACCACAGCCTCAACCTGCTGGGCTCAGGCAATACTTCCACCTCAGCCTTCCAAGTAGCTGGAACTATGTACCACCATGTCCGGCTAATTTTTTGATTTGTTGTAGAGACAAATTCTCACCAAGTTTCCCAGGATGGTCTCGAACCCGTGGGCTCAGGCAATCCTCTCACCTCAGCCTCCAAAGTGCTGGGATTATAGGCGTGAGCCACTGCACTTGGCCTCTGTTTGTCTTTTCAAAGGTATATTAAATATGTATACCTAGCTAAATAATGTATTGCTTAGTTTGCATATCTTTGAAATTCATAAAAAGATTATGTCATCTTTTAATACTTGTTTTATTGATTCAGGATGAGCTAAAAACATTCCACCATGTTGCTACACATAATATAGTTTATTTATTTTGTTGCTGCATAATATCCCACTGTCTGGATTGATCACAATGTATTTATTCATTCTCCTGTTGATGGGCACATGGGTTTTTTCCAGCTTTTTGCTCTCAAAAAGAAAGTTTCCATGGAATTCTTGTTCAAGTACAAGAGTTAAATTTTATCTTGGGCATATAAACAAGAGTGGACTCACTGATTCATTGGGTATAGAAATGCTCAAACTTGCTACATTTAAATGTTACCCTGGGTATATAACCAAGAGTTGAATTACTGATTCATAGGGTATAGAAATTCTCAAATTTGCTAGAGTTAAATATTACCTCAGGCATATACCCAAGAGTGGAATTACTGATTCATAGGATATAGAAATACTCAAATTTACTAAAATTAAATTTTACCTTGGGTATAAACCAAGAGTTGAACTACTAATTCATAGGATGTGAAATTTGCTAGAGAATGCCAAATTGGTTCCCAAAGTGGTTGTTTCAATTTATACCCCACCAATGATGCATAAGGGATTCTTCTGATCCCATCTCTCATACATGGTATTGTCAAACTGTTAATTTGGTAATCAAATAAATGTTGAATTAAATGAATAGACAATGGGGAAACAATAGATTGTTCACATCAATTTCAAAAAAAAAAATCTGTTTATATGATGACTTGCCTTATGACTTTAGCTTTTGATGAATTGAATATTCTTTAAAATGCTGCTAGGTAGTTTACTAGTAGATAAAGGCAAAACAAAAAACAGTCAACTTTAATGTTGCAAAAATCTTCCAGAAGCTAAAATCATCCCATCTGACAAATCACCATATAATATAAATAATTAAAAACCAAAATTTGGTAAATGTTATAAATTCAGCTACTCATTTATCAGAATTAAATTGCTGAGAAATAATCTAGAAAAAGAGTTAAACCTTTTCAGTAAAGGACTAGATAGCAAATATTTCACATTTCATGAAATATTATTATTCTTTGCTTTTTTAAACACCTTTAAAAAATAAGAACCAGCTGGGCATGGTGGCTCAAGCCTGTAATCCCAGCACTTTGGGAGGCCGAGGCTTGAGGATTGCCTGAGTCCACAGGTTCGAGACCAGCCTGGGCAACTTGGCAAGACCTCATCTCTACAATAAATCAAGAAAATTAGCTGGACGTGGTGGCACACGCCTGTAGTTCCAGCTACTTGGAAGGCTGAAGCAGAAGAATCACGTGAGTCCAGCAAGTCAAGGCTGCGGTGGCTGTGAGCGTGCCAGTGCACTCCAGCCTGGGCGCAGAGTGAGACTCTGACTCAAAAATAAATAAATAGATAGATAAATAAGTAAATTTATAAATAAATATAAGAACCATTCTTAATTGTGGGCTATACAAAAACAGGTGGTGGTGTATTTGGACCATGAACCATAGCTTGCAGATCCCTCACCTAGAATAACAAAATCAACATGAAATTCCAGGATTGGTGCCTTTGGTAGAATTGTATGGGTTACCTTTTGGGAAACTCATTTCCAGTGAACTGTTGTTCTTTCAATGCAAATTATAATTGGCTATTTGGAGAAAAAAAAAAACAGTCAACGACCCATGAAAAAATAGAAGACATCAAATGACAGGTGCTAAGACATTTGGATATCCATGTGTGGAAAATAAAATAAAATAGGACCCATAGTTGATGCCACAAACAAAATCAATTCAGCTAGACAAGATAATTAAATGTGAAAGGCAAACTAAAAACTTTTAGAAGATCAAAGACTATTATGTGACATCAGTTTGAGCAAAGACTTTTTTTTCTTGAGACAGGTTCTAGCTCTTCACTCAGGCTGGAATGCAGTGGTACAATCATAGTTCATTGCAGCCTCAAACTCTTGGGCTCAAGTGATCCCCCCACCTTAGCCTTCCAAGTAGCTGGGACTATAGGCATGTGCCACCACATCCAGCTTTTTTTTTTTTTTAATGTTTGTAGAGACAGGGTCTCATTATGTTGCTCATGCTGATCTCCTGTCCTCAAGCTATCCTCCCACCATGGCCTCCCAAAGTGCTGGGATTAGTCTTGAGCTAATCCAGCTACTGCAAGGTTTTCTAAACATGACATAAAATAAACTACCATATAAGAAAGTCTTTTAAAATTGACATTACAAGTATAAATTTCTATCCATTAAAGTATATCTAAACCAACAACCAAAAAAATTAAGAAGGAATGATGGACTTAGAAAATCATTTTGCAGCTGTTGTAGTAATCATTGGTTCGGGTAGGAATCTTCAATGACTGCTAATACTAGTAGGCAAAATTTGATGAGAAACAAGAACTTTCAAAAGACTCAAAGTATCTCCCACAAATTACTTATTAGTTACAAAAGGGAAAATGTACTTACAGTGGATAAAACTAGCAAATACAACCTTATTAGAAAATCAAAAATAAAATTACTACTTGGAGGAACTATCATGTGCTTCCTGCTGCAGTGGTACCCTGAGAAAAACACATCAATTCCATGAGTTTGTTTGTTTGCCAAAAATGCAAAACCTGAATCAAACTATGATGAAACATTAAACAAACCCAAATTGGGAAACAAAAAAATAAATTATTATGTACTCTTCACAAGTGTCAAAAAATAAAGAAAAACTAACAAAATGTTCCAGATTAAAGGAGATATAAGGGACATGGCAGCTAATTGCAATGTATGATCCAAGATTGGATCAAAGACCAGAAAAAAAAAAGATGAATTACATTAGTGGGTGGCAAAATTTGAATCTTAACTGTGGATTACATAATAGTTCTATATCAATGTTAAGTTTCCTGATTGTAATGATGTAATGTGGTTTTGTGGGAGAAAGTCTTTGCTCTCAGAAAACATACACAGTTGTTTTTAGGGATAAAAGGGCATGATGTCTGCAAAATCCTCTCACCTGGTTCAGAAATCCAGATACACATATACAAAGAGAGAGAAGGAAAATAAATGATAAAGGAGATAGAACAAAGCGCAAACAATTGGTGCATCTGAGTAAAGGGTAAATAGGAGTTCCTTGTGTTATTCTTATAATTTATCTGTAAGTGTGAAATTACATAAATAATTTTGTTAAGATTTGTGAGCAAGACAATATTCCAATCTGAGAATGCTGAGTGTTTCCAACGACATGACAGTCTAGAAAAGTCAAAACTATGGAGACAGTAAAAAAGATCAGTAGGCCAGTAGCGGTGGCTCACTTCTATAATCCCAGCACTTTGGGAGGCCGAGGTGAGAGGATTGACTGAGCCCACGGGTTTGAGACCAGCCTGGGCAACTTGGTGAGACCTCATGTTTACAATAAATCA
This sequence comes from Carlito syrichta, assembly GCF_000164805.1. Taxonomy (NCBI): domain Eukaryota; kingdom Metazoa; phylum Chordata; class Mammalia; order Primates; family Tarsiidae; genus Carlito; species Carlito syrichta. Next base: position 122,375 of record NW_007257545.1, read on the forward strand.
AAAAATTGCCAGGTTAGATGGCTCAGCCTGTAATCCCAGCGCTTTGGGAGGCTGAGATGAGTGGATTGCCTGAGCCCACGGGTTCGAGACCCGCCCGGGCAACTTGGTGAGACCTCATCTCTATAATAAAGCAAAAATTAGCTGGGCATGGTAGCAGCTACTTGGAAGGCTGAGGTAGAAGGATTGCCGGAGCCCAGAAGGCCGAGACTGCGGTGGCCGGGAGCATGCCACTGCCCTCCAGTCTGGGCGACAGAGTGAGACTCCAATTCAAAAAAAAATTAGCCAGGCATGGTGGTGTGTGCCTGTAGTTCCAGCTACTGGAAGGCTGAGGTGCAAGGATCACCTGAGCCCAGCAGTTTGAGGCTGCGGTGGCCATGATCATGCCACTGCACTCCAGCCTGGGCGACAGAGTGAGAGTCCAACTCAAAAAAAAAAAGATCAGCAATTGCTTAGGGTTTGGGGGTGGGGAGATAGGGAGGAATGACGAGGTAGAGCACAGGGGAATTTAGGGCTGTGATAGTGGATATATGTCATCAAATATTTGTCACAACCCGCAGAATGTACAACACGAAGAATGAACCCTGCAAAATGAAAATGAAAAGCCAGGCAGTGATTGTTACAAATGTCAGAATGGTAGTTTGTTTTGTTTTTTTTTTAAGGTGAAAGAAGCTACAAAAATGGGTAAGCCTTGAGTTGAACTTTTTTTTTTTTTTTTTGAGTTGGAGTCTCACTCTGTCGCCCAGACTAGAGTGCAGTGGCCGCTCCCGGCCACCGCAGCCTCGACCTGCTGGGCTCCGGCGATCCTTCCGCCTCAGCCTTCCGAGTAGCCGGAATTACAGGCATTCGCTGCCACGCCCAGCTGATTTTTTTTTTTATTTATTGTAGAGATGAGGTCTCGCTGCCCAGGCGGGTCTCGAACCTGCGGGCTCAGGCAATCCACTCACCTCAGCCTCCCAAAGGCGCGGGATTACAGGCTGAGCCACCGAGCCTGGCTGAGTTGAACTTTTTAGGGTACTCTGAGAGCAAACCTCACCTCTGATGTGGGATCTGAGCTTGGAGTTGTCCATTGAAAAAAATGTAGAGGTGGGAGGTGCTGGGCACTGTAAGGCAGTTTGGGTTATAGGAAAGATTGCTCTAGATGTCTGTAACTTCAGACCTCACATTCTGATGAAATCTCAGTCAGGTGACAAGATAACCCCAAAGTTGACTTGAAAGGTATTAGGTCAAAAATTCCTAAAAGGCCTCCAAAATGTTAGGTCAGACTTGGGGAGGAGGAGGTAGTGGGTGTGGGATGGAGTCTGTGATCCAGTGCCGCGTATAAGATACAAAGATTTGCAGAGATGTTAGATGGAAAAATATAGCTTATTTAGAAGTAAATTAGAGAGAGAGGAGATTCACCTCCCCAAGGTAGAGGAGGGCGTCAAAGCTAGGAAAACATGGAGACCATAGCTCAAAGAGCCACGTGGCCAGACCAGAGTTTTACTAAAGTAATAGCCTGTAGTTATTTCTAAAGAAGTAAGAGGTGGAAGGACTCAGGTTTTGGGGGGGAGTACTCATAATATTCTGTGAATCACCTATAGGTGGTGGGTACATAGAAATGCCTTTTGGAAAACATATGTATAGTTTGCATTAAAGCATAATATATATTTTGTGCTTTCTTCTTTATTAACATTATACTGTTGTGCATAATATATATTTTGTGCTTTCTTCTTTATTAACATTATACTGTTGTAGTACTGCGAGTAAGGAGTTGCCAGCACACTGAGAGTTAAATAGTGAGTCCTTTATTGCTAGTAGTCAAGAGGAGGCTCATGCCAGAAAGAAACTCTTGACCCCAAATGGAGCAAGCAAGGGGTTTATAAAGGCGAAAACTGCAATTTTATCAGAGTTGGGTGGGGTGCAAATGGGAAATTTCAGTTACAGAACAGTAATGATTACAGGACAGTTTATCTTGAGCAATTACAGAATAGCTTTGAGGACTTGTTAAAATATTGGTGGGGGACAGAAGTGACAAGGAGGACAACATCTCCATATTGCCAAAAGAAAATGACATAACTGAGATTAGTAAAGGAATTTAAAGAAATGGACCAAATGTAGCACGTGTCAATTAGTCAAGCAACTCAAATTTAAATCTCATTGTATGTATATTTATCATGGGTTGAGAGTGCATTTTGACCAGTTTGACTATTGTAATATGAAGTGAGGTCTCCATAAGAATGTCCAGATGACCAAAGTTTGGTAAAGAGCTCTTGACTAAGAATAGTTGGGCCAAATTATACTACTGATTGCACTTTTTCCAAGGACACATACTCCTCCTTCGAGTGGGTTCTGATCCACCATACCCTCCTCCAGAAGTGTGCCCCACTTTGAATTGCATCAGGCTGATTAAATTAGGCATCTAGGATATGAAGGGATCTGCCAAAGACAAGTGAAAGGATTTAAATTCACAGCTTCGCTTATGAATTCCCAGATGATTTACCATTTTCTGATCCAGTTTTTCTTTTATTAGATATAACACCCCCCTTTCATTCACATGGAGGTTTTTAAGAAAAGCAACCACTTTGAAGTGGATCTGAAAGCAAGAAATTTTTGGTGAGTTACCAAAAAAGGTAAGGGTGGAAGAAACTTGCTATATATGAAAAATATTGCCAGGTGCGGTGACTAACGCCTGTAATCCCAACACTTTGAGAGGCAGAGACCAGAGGGTTGCCTGAGGCCAGGGATTTGAGACCAGCTTGGGCAACTTAGTGAGATCTTGTCTCTACAATAAATCAGAAAATTAGCCAGGCATGGTGGCACACACCTGTGGTTTCCAGTTACTTGGAAGGCTGAGATGGAAGGATTGCCTGAGTCCAGCAGGTCAAGGCTGCGGTGGCTATGAGCGTGACACTGCACTCCAGCCTGGGTGACAGAGTGAGACTCCAACTCAAAAAATAAAAATAAATAAAATACTGATGTGTGTGGTTGAGTTACATTGTATTTGCATCTCTGAGGTTGCACTTAATTACTGCCAAAACCCTATTGCCAAGATTTTTCTATGGATCACATAAAAATGTATCTGCTTATTCAACATATATTTATTGAGCACATACTATATCCAGGCACTGTTCTAATAGCAGGGATCCAGCAAAAACAAAGATAAACATAAAATCTCTAATCTCAACTGGAGGGGAGATATACAATTAAAAAGTAAACATATACCATGTCAACTTTCTATGAGAGTTAGGAAAAAAATTAAGAATATGAGTTTCAAGTCAGTGACAAGAAAAAACAAATAAAGAATAAAAGAGATAGAGAAGGATTGCCATCTTATTTAAGTAAGAAGACTTTTCTGACAAGATGATTAAGTTAAATTCAAGTTCGGTAAGAATCTGGAGTGTGTTCAGAGAGTCCCTGAGAAACTCTCTTCCTTGGCTGTATAATCTTGCTCTCACTTGATTACTCTGCTCCTAGCTTGTAAAATTGAGAGATGATGAAGAACATGCATTGTAAACGATAGTGATTATTCGTTTATAAATGTAATTTTATTATATTATGAATTTCTTGCTTGTATTAACTTTCCCATGCCCTAAGGGGGGAAAATATTCCATCTCCCTGGGGGATTCTTGGCACAGTTCCTGGCATTTGCATTTAGGAATGGGATTGTTATCACACCATCCAGCAGGTATTCCCTTCTGCACATTCAGAAAGCGCATGATCACTAAGTTCTGTTCCCTCATCCGTAGATCGGAGATAATAGTAACGTTGACCACTTGGGGTTTCTACTGTTAAATGGGCTTTTGTTGAGCCACATCTATTTTGGTTCATTGAACCATGTGCCAGGCATGGTCGTAAACTACGGAATTGTATTCATTCGTTTAGTCCATAACAACCCAGAAACCAAGTACTATTTTTATCAGCATTTTACAGCCAAGAAAACCAGGAACAGAAGTTAAATCCTGAGCCCCAAAGCAAAGGATCCAACCCAGACAACTTGGCTCCAGAGCCTGGCAGTATTATTAAGCGGTCAGCCCTGTGCCTGGCATATAGTAAGAGCTTAATAAATCTATTCGGTGGTGGCGGCTGTTATCAGTTCTAGGTAGCGGATGCTCTACGATTTCCATTTAGGAAGAGTTTCGGATAGTCAGTTTTTTGGAATAGGAAGCGCTTGCATAGCAACCATAACTTACCCCCTAGCAACCAGAATGCTTACTTAAACTGGGGGGTTTGGGAGAGCTGACTGGGTCCGTGGGGGAAGGGCGGAATCTGCCGACTCCCCCTTGGCACACCACCCCGCGGAGGAAACCAGCACGCAGCCCCTGCAACGTGAGCTCTCCTCCCGGAACCGCTCTGTGGGCCGGTCCTCCTGACGCAGGAGCCTCCCCCTCCCTTTTGAGCCAAATGGTTTCCTCCGTTCTCCCGGCCCGTTCAGGTTCCGCGCTCGGGAGTCACAAAGCGCGGGGTCACGTGGGCGGGCCGGTGCGCTTTGTGACGTCACGGCTCCGCCTCTCGGCCCGCCTATCCGCGCACGCCAGCCCCGCCTCGCGCGCGCCGCCCGTGCAATCCCTGCTTAAGAGACCCCGGAGTGGGGCGCTCGCCCGAAGCCAGGCCGCGGCCGCCATAGTGCCTGGCTCGGAGGTGTCGCCGACGTTTGGTGAGGGCCCCAGAGCCGCAGGGGGGCAAAACAAAAAGGGAGCCAGCGAAGCCCTCGCCGCCGCCCGGCGGTTTCCGGGCGTGTTCTCGCGGTTCTGGGCCTAAAGGCGACGGGAGCGAAAGGCGAGAGAAGCGCGGAGGATCCGGCGAGAGGAAGCGTCCGGGATCCGCGGCGGTGTCCCCGGGGTCCGCCAAAGCCACCCGGCCGCTGGCTGGGGCCCGGGGTGGTGAGGAAGTGCTTC
>NW_007257545.1:127381-174776 GCF_000164805.1 Carlito syrichta
GGTTTGTGTGTGGCGGGGGCCTGGGCCTGGGGAAGCTGACGCCGGTCGTCCGGAAGCCAGGAGGAGGCGTGAGGCCGCGCGTGGACTCCGGGCCTAGGCCCTCTCCCCTCAGCCTTCTCCCGGGGCCTGGGTCACCCCAATCCACGGAAAGAGAGACCAGCCGGGAGGTGCGGCCGCGCTATGGACCCCTGACCCCGTGGGGTCATCCGGACTCTAACGTGTGGACTGACCGCTACTGACTGCACCGCCTGCCCCCCGTCTCCTGCTGGCCCTTAGCATGAGCGAGGGGGACCCAGCCGGGTGACATTGTGCCCGTTGGCGGATTCTCGATTTCCCCTCCGCCCCGTCCTCGTCCTCCTCCTCCTCCCCCATGAAGTGATTCTGAGTATCAAGGGGGTTCTGGATTATTGTTTTTACGAACCCCTGCTTGTGGTTGGGGGGTATTTAATCTGAAGCCTTAGGGTCCTTCGGTGTCTTTCTGAGTGTTTTGTGTGTACATATTTTGCTCTTGAGTTTATAAATATACATATATTGAGAGTGTCCACGTCTCCTCGCTGAACCTTAGGAATCCTTTGGCACCATGTCCTGTGTGCATTATAAATTTTCCTCTAAACTCAACTATGATACCGTCACTTTTGATGGGCTCCACATCTCCCTCTGCGACTTAAAGAAGCAGATTATGGGGAGAGAGAAGCTGAAAGCTGCCGACTGCGACCTGCAGATCACCAACGCGCAGACGAAAGAAGGTAAGGGCCACATGGGCTCCGGATATTTGCTGGTTGAAGACAGATACTAATTGTGAGGTGCCTGGCTGAGGACTAACCGCCATGATGTCTCTGGGACTGTTCGTTCTGATACTTTTGACACCACTCTCATTGATAGCCAAGCGTGGCAGCAACCGGCCTTCGAGTTTAACTGGCTTACTTGATTTCTGCATACTTGGCTCGTCTGTAACAGGCTAATCCCAAAACGTGGACGTCCGATTACGTTCTTGATAATTTTTCAGTCGAGGGGAGGAAGGGGGTTGATATCCAGGTTCTTTGGGGTGCTTGCCTTATGGCATTTTTTCTAACTGGTTTTTCATCCGGAGGGGAGGAGAGCGTGTGCAAGGCTTCTTATTTGTTCAAGCAGCAATCGACATAATTCTGTTAATTTTCTAGCCTGACAACGTTTTGGAGTAAATTTTATGTCCTCCCTTTGCCCATCCCCTCATGTATTTATTTGGAGTTGCCTGTGTTGTGGAGAAGGGGTCTGAACTTTAATGTTTTTGAGGATTTAATTACGTTGGAATTGTTCTTGGAACTTGAAATGTTCTGATGTGACTACTCTTGTGTGTAAATTCCAGAATTAGTAATACGGTAATTAAGTTGTTGAACGCTTACTTCATCACATTACTCTTAAAATTTAGCAATTCAGTAAAGATCAAAAGTACTGAGTTTTTAAAAGTAGTAATCGCTAGGCTTTACATGACTGTTGATTCTAGGATATCGAAAAATAGGCTGCTGTCATAAGGGTACAAGTAAGCCACTGATTAGAATCTTTAAATTCTTTCTCCTTTTAAATAGTATTTTGTAATATTGGTTATTTAACAGTGGATAAATGTGACACGCAGTCTTTTCTGACTCTGGTTTCTTTTTCTCAGAACAGTAATGCTGATGTGTAGTTTTCAGTAGCTCGGTCTTCTATGAAGTTCTAATTAAGTTAGGGCATTTTTTGATCACTAAATTTGGCTTAAGGTGTGCCTTGAATTCTTTTAGTTGACAATGGGAGGGCCCCTTCTAGCCTGTAGTTTGGTAGGTAGAATAAATCTTGTAATGTAGAAAACCAGTTTTCCATTTACAATGAAGATATAAGTATAATTGTATTAGGGTTAAGGGACAGCAGTGATGGTGTCTCCTAACTCAAAAATAATCATTAAGCAGTTGCTCATAGGATATGTGAGGATATTTGCTTTTCTTCCTTTTTTAAAACAAGTGTCACATCCTTATGGTAATTGTAATTATATGTAATATTTCTCTACTGAAGGAGAGGACAGGTTGTCGTTCTTGAACAGCTGAGAAATAGCTTTTTGTATGTGCACAAAATCATCCTTGAAGTACAATAGTCCCATCTCACAGAATAGATGGATTTATTAGAATTTTAGGCCATCTTGATATGTAAGTATATATGAATAATAAGACAAATAAATGAAATTAAAGGATATTAAGGCCACTTAATCACCATTTACTAAGCTGGTTTCATGTTTCGCTGGAGTGTTACGCAGTTGAATCATTTTTGACTAGGCTCTGTTCATCTTTTCCACCCAACAATTTAATACAACTTGGCTAGACTGGAATAAATTATAGTTAAAAGCATCTTGTCGACAGATTTAAGCATTTGTGACTTTGTGTCATGTTTTTCCTTGTCTGATAAATATGTGATACATAATCCAAACCCTAAAAGCCAGGAAGGTGCTTTCCCCAGCTGACTTTCTTTTATATAATTATGTGAACTGCTCTTTATTGGAGAAAGCTTCGATGTTAGGTTAGTTAGGAAAAGGGAGCAGTGGGGGAGAAAACGAGTATTTTATGTAATCCTCAAATTAGGGGAGAAAAAGATACTGATAGTAGTTTGGAGGGTAGCTACTTAATTAGTTTTATGGAAACAGTATCCAGTGTCACAAGGCAGTTGAGTAAGAATGCCACTTATTTTAGCACTATTCACTGAATTGAGGGTTGCAAGATAAATATAGCTTTATAGGAATTGCCTAGGAGAGAATACTGAACAGATTGTTAGTCTCTGAATTAGTGTTTAAATTATCTAATCTATCATGGTTCTATAAAACATTCCTTACAGTTCTGGAACTCGGTCCATGTTTAGGACTCTTAAATCTTGATAAGACTAAAATGCTTGGATCAGAATTCCATGTGTTTTACACGCGAGAATTCTGCTTGTTTAGACTATATTTCAAAATGAATTCCAGATGATTTCTGTTATATATGAAAAACTTCTTTTCTGCACATTGACCTCTGAAATACAACAAAACAGCATTCGTTCTGAACTTCGTGTGGGAGATTTGGAAGCTATGAAGTATTTTTACGAGATCCTTATTCTTTTTCTGACTCTTTATTTCTCAGATTCATCTTGTCATTTCATCCATGCCTTTCATGATTTTAGTCAAAAATTACACTGTTGAGGATAAAAGGGTCTTTTGAAGCCAACAGACTACTTAAGGAGGTATTTTAAGTATGAGGATACTTTTGGGGTAGGAAATCATCATTGTAATTCAAGTATTTAAAAGCCAGCTACAGCATCCTTTTTAAAAAAATGTTAGATTCAGGGGTACACATGCATATTCGTTATATGGACATATTGTATATATGGATGGAAAGTGAGTCTAGGTGACCCTTCCCCAGATAGTGAACGTTGTGCTCCTGTAGGTAGTTTCTAAACCCTAAGCTCCCTACCCCCTTATTGGTGTCCCCAGCATCTATGATTTCCAACTTTGTGACCATTTAGCTCACACATATGAGTGGGAACATGCAGTTTTGGTTTTCTGTTTCTAAGTCAGTTTACTTAGGATGATGATCTCCAGCTCCATCCATGTTGCTGCATGATTTCATTCTTTTTTTTTTTTTAATAAACAGCATTTCTTCATTTCACATACTTTAATTTCAGAAGAAAATAAACCAAAAAACCACGACACACAATATCCAATCTTGTCAGGGAAGGGATGAGGCCCTTGTTTCCTGCCTTAGACCAGGAGAAAGAACATTAGATAGCAGGAACCAGGTGGGACAGGGTCACTCAAGACTGCTGTGGGAGCCACAGGGAGGTTTCATTCTTCTTTATGGCTTCTACAACATCTGTTAAGGGGCACTGGCACCGACTTTTAGTTTGAAACAGTACTGTGCTGATCAAATTAGTAAGCTGTCCAAAGCTATTGTGAGTGCATTTGAGAGTTGTAGGCATATCCAGAAACTTCCTGTCAGGTGTTTAACACTAAGTTTTGTTTCGAGAATGAACTTTTAAAAAAAATCCCTCGACACCCCTGCTCTCACCTTTTCTGATTCAGAGCTTGCTTGGCATTTGGGACTATTGTGAACTATCCAAGATGATGTTTATAGTCTTAATATTGGCATGCCTAAATCTAGGAAATTACATCACTCTAATTGAATACCTGTGAGATACAGCCTACTACTTGAAATATACTGAAAAGAACCCTTGTCTGAACAGTTTAGTTTATAGCAGGAAATACTAATAGCATTATGACTAAAAATAATGAGGAGGATAATATATTAAAAATCCTAAAATGCCTACATATGTGATACACTTGAAATAGTTGTAAGAACAGAGGTAGTCAGCCACTTTATGCTGAGTAACTTAAGGAAACTTAATGACATTAAGAGTGATATCCTACTGTCTGGTTGTGTGATAAGGGGGATGGTACATTTTAGGTCTTCTAGTAGTCAGTTTTCTTTTACAAATTTCTTCCTTAGCAAATCTTTTTACTTTTGTTAAAATCCAGTTTCTTAATTTCTTTCTTATTTATTATAAATAATAGACAATCCGAGGAATATAAAAACATTCTCCCTCTTGGCTGTCTCAGAAAGTGACATCCCTGTTTATCCAGTGGCTAAAGCCAAGAATTCCTCTGATCTGATTCCCCTTTCTCCCCCAATATTCAGTCCATCAGTAAACCTTGTCAAGCCTACCTCAAAACATTCTATGTTCATTCATCGACTATTAGTATGTTGTCACATACTAACACAAGCATCATTATCTCTACCTTGATTATTTAGCAGCCACCTTTTTAGTCACCCTGTTTCTGCTTTTGTCCCCCTACATTTAATTTTCCACTGAGAAGTTGGAGTAGAGCTGGGCTCGGTGGCTCAGCCTGTAATCCCACACTTTGGGAGACTGAGGTGAGTGGATTGCCTGAGCCCATGGGTTCGAGACCCACCTGGGCAACTTGGCAAGACCTCATCTCTATAATAAATTAAAAAATTAGCCAGGCGTGGTAGCGCGCGCCTGTAGTTCCAGCTACTTGGAAGGCTGAGGTGGAAGGATCGACAGAGTGAGACTCCAACTCAAAAAAAAAAAAAAAAAAAAAAGAAGTTGGAGTAATCTTTTCTCTTTAATATAAATTAAATCATTATCACTGTGCTTAAAATCCTTCAATGACTTCCTGTTTTACTTAGAAACAAAATATAATCAGCGTACCTTTCTACCTGCATTTCATGTCATTCTTTTGTTTTTCTTTGGTTCTTTAAGCATTTTTGTTTGGTTTTTCCTCTGCTTGAAATAGTCCTTATCATCACACCCCATCTGCATATCTGGCTGCATATCTTAGTCTTTTAAGTATCCTGTGTAAGTTCCTCAGGGTTTTCTTTGAAATTACCATTCTAGCCACAGTTGCATTTCACCATTCATTCTTTATTAGAAAACCCTTTTCTCTTTATTCATAATATGTTATAATTTAAGCTTCATGAAAGCAGGGATCATAATACTTAATTCATATTTAGAGGCTAGGAGAACAGAATATCTTCATTCTAAGTAACAGCTTTTTCTCATAGTTCACATACTCAGCATTCTGGCTAAACTAGAGAATGGCAGGCTTGCTAATAAGATTTGGAGTTCAACAGAAGTAGAGGTGCTAAAGTCAGGAACCTGCTGGCAGTCTTTGGTGTACCTTGAAGAGAAGCCCTGTTACGGATATTTCTTCTGACAGTGTAGGTAATCTAGATGCAAGGAGCATATAGTTATTCTCTTTTGTGTTTAAGTTCATTTCAACCATTTGGTTGAAGTTTTCTAATTCTCAGATACTTAGCCATAATTCCCAAAGAGAAATTCAACTCTTTATCTTTTTATTGACAGAATATACTGATGATAATGCTCTAATTCCTAAAAATTCATCTGTAATTGTTAGAAGAATTCCTATTGGAGGTGTTAAATCTACAAGCAAGACATATGTTATGTAAGTATCAAATCTTATGTATTTGTCAAAATAGACTTTTAATTTTTTAAAAATTATGAGAACAAGTGTTTCTTAGAACGTAACTCATTACTTTGACCTTAATGAATTTATCTTAAGCCTCAAAACTATGAGGAGAGGATTTTGTTTGTTTTTTTCTGATTTCTTTCCCCAGTTAAATTGACTTGACCTGTAGTTAGAAGTAAGAGCTATTAGGAAAAATTTTTGCTCCATATGGGCAGTATTTACGACAAGAAAGTGATACTAAGTGAATAAATGTTTCTGTACCCTTCTTTGGTTTCAATTTGCCTACTTTTTTTCCCTTGGTCCTGTTTTCTTCACAAAAAATTAGTGTCGTAGAGACACCAAGAATATTCAGTGATGCTAACATTTGCTCCTTATCAATGAGTGCCTTTGGTTGGGAGGCCATAACGTATATTGGATTTATGGACATAGACACTTGAGTTAGATTTAGGTATGACACCATTTACTGCTTCTTACCCATTGTGTGACTTTGGATATGTTGCCCAAAGTCTTTATGTCTCAGGTTCCTCAAAAATAAAATAGTGATGTGGGTACTTAACTCATAGAGTGTTATAAGAATTAAATAAACAATGTCTGGCACATGGTAAATGCCCATTATTGGAGTAGGAGCACAGAAATCTATCAACTAGTATAGAGCTTATATTCACTAAAGGGACAGGATTAAAACTTTATATCCTTTAGCTTTCTCTGCTTTCCGACAATTTTAGTAGTAATAGAACTATAATATGTGAAAAGAGCAGCAACTTGGACTGTTTAAAGGGTAGTGATTTTTACCTAGAAATTAGGTCGCTTTGCTTGAAATTTTGGCAAATTCTGCTTTGGGTCAATGAAATATTTTAGAATTTACCAGTCCTAGGAAGTGGAATGTGTTCTTGTAATTGAGGCAAAATAAAATTATTTCTTGAATCTTTACCTCATATGGGCAAATATTCATTCTAAGATTTTATTCATTAGTTTGTTGTAAAGTTAACATTCCATATTTTACATTTGGAGGTCTTTGTGTATAATATCTTCTGTGTAGTAACAGTTTTTTAAAACTGAATACTTTTTGTGGTAATTTCCAAGTGAACTTAGTGGTATGTGTTTTGACTTTAAGTGTAGATTTTAGGGAGAATTAATTCTTAGAATCTAATGTGAAATTGCACTTTAATTTACGAAGTGATTTTTTTTTAAGCAGCAAGCATTTGATTTTTGTAAAATTTTTTTGATATTCAGAAACTCTGAGGATAGAATTATTTTAAGTACATGACAGAATAAATTACCTCTTACACAGACTTCCATATTAATTCACAATACATAGGATTTTGTTTGTAATAAATTTGCCTCAAAAAATACCTGAGCCAGCTGAGCAAATACTAGAACATGAAAGCTCATTTTTTTTATCTCCACTTTCAAATCATGCACAAACCTAGAAACTCCTTTCAGATGCTTTATAACATTTCTCTGTAGTCAAGATACCATAACTTAAATTAAGCATTTAAAGGCAATACTTAGCAACTCATCCCCTGTCCCCTTTCCTGTGTAGACGAAAGAAATTTCTTTTGGGGGCTTATTTGTATGTTCTTTTAAACATCAAATTGTTCGATTCTGCATAGCCATCTAACTCGGTTCTTTTTTTTTTTGAGTTGGAGTCTCACTCTGTCGCCCAGACTGGAGCCCAGACTAGAGTGCAGTGGCATGCTCCCGGCCACTGCAGCCTCGACCTACTGGGCTCCAGCGATCCTTCCACCTCAGCCTTCCAAGTAGCTGGAACTACAGGCGTGCGCTACCATGCCCAGCTAATTTTTTTGATTTACTGTAGAGATGAGGTCTCGCCAAGTTGCCCAGGCGGGTCTCGAACCTGCGGGCTCAGGCAACTCACTCGCCTCGGCCTCCCAAGTCGCAGGGGGTTACAGGCTGAACCACTGAGCCCGGCTAACTCAATTCTTTTAACTAAAATTCTGTCAGATGATATTGTAATTTTCTAGAATTAGAATTCTTGTTCCTTTTTTGTTTATTGTTTTTTGAGACATATAAAAAATGAAAACAACTATCTATCAACCCATCTTTCCAGATTTGAATATTAATTTTGGAGCACAAGGATCCAAATTTATAAACGTTGACTACAGTGATCTTGCTTTAAGAAAATCTAATGTGTAAAAATTTACATTTGGAGCTATTCAGAAACTGAGGGATAATATAGTTTAGTTTTACAATCTATTAAGGACGATAAACCGTGGAGTTTCTAAACATAATAAAATTCCCATACTGCCTTTCAGAAAACATTGTAAGTGGCAAGGTATGCCTATTTTAGATTTTCTAGTATGATTTATTTTTTTTTTTAAACCATAACTATCTTAAACTGTTGAAAGGTGATGAAGATTAATCAAAGTAGTTTTATTCATTCAGAATGGACTATTATAAAGTCTTTGTACCAAAGGAAAATTGTGTTCCTAAAAATGTGTGATTGATGTGTTAAAATTTATTAGCACAAAAATTCATAAATAGCTAATGTTTGCTTTTGTTTTTATTTTGTTTTTTAGAAGTCGAACTGAACCAGTGATGGCAACTACAAAAGCAGTATGTAAAAACACAATCTCACACTTTTTCTACACATTGCTTTTACCTTTATAATGTAGCTGTGAAGTAAATCATTTTAGAACATAATATCCAACTGATCATAGTACATATTGTAAATAAAATGTATTTGGATGACAGCTCAGTTGAATATGGATATATGTAGCATCATTTGCACACTTATTTTGTAGAAATGGGTAATTTGTGCCCATAACACTGTTTCATATTAAATATGGTAGCATTCTCCCTGTATGACACTGTGTTGTACAGTTAATGTATGATACTTTTTAGATCGTTCAGGTTTTACACTAATGAACATGATGACATGTTCTACATCTGTCTGTCTATAGTTAGTATTTTGTATGTATGTACAGGCTGTTGTGTGCTTTTTGTTTCTTGCAATAAAAAAATGTTTGAAGTGTATATTTTGCCATTTTCACGTTGTATCACTTAGTTTATGTTAGTTTTTTTTTTTTTCCTGCCTGATTGATGGCTTTCAGAAATGCATTAGCAACATGCAAAGTTTATGGTAAAGTTTGATGCTTTCTCCAAGTTCAAACACATCATAGAAAAGAGCTTGCCAGAGACCACTGATGCAGCTTTATTAAGTCTTGCTTTATGTGGCAGTTTTGAGCTCCTATCCTTTGTTTAGCACTGTACTATAAAGCAAAATCTGAAATTGGGTCCCCATGAGTATATAAATGTCTCAATGATTTTGATGATTTTTATACAAATTGGGTACATTGTTTTCAGAGCTTAATATGAGATCTTCCACTTCTATCTAGTTAGCTCAGATGTCCAAATTAAGATCTTTCCCCCTTTCTCATAAGATACTAAAATGCTACATGAATTATAGGCTTATAGCTTCTCAAAGGTTATTCTCCTTAACCAGGATAACATCTTAATTTTTGTAATCACAGATAAACTTTGTGACACCATTTTAACTTTGAACTCTTAAGTAAAAAGTAGTATTCTTAAGTTGGGGTGAAACAGGTCTGTCATAATTGGGTTCTGTAAACTTGATGGTTCTCTAACCATTTTACTGCTCAGGCTTGATATTGTACACAATGCAAGATGTCTGAAATATTCATTTAGAATTCAAAGGTATTACTTGCTATTTCACCTTATTCTAAGTATTATTGATCTTTGTTATGAGGCATTTCAGTAACCTTGGATAATTAGATCTTAAAACATAACATAGAATATCTGAACTTGGGACTTGTTCTCTAGAGTATATGGCTTTTAGTTCTCAAGAAACTAAATATGCTGATTCAAAGATCAAAATTTAGTGTTTTGGGTTCCCCCCCTTTTTCAATACAGGGTTTTTTTTGTTTTTTTTTCCCAAGCGTAATGCTGTAAAAACTGTCCAAGCTTCTGTTTTGCTGGTGATTGGTTTAAAAATGAGTTTTATGTATCCAAATGCTAGCACAAATTAGAATGACTATCCTGGTGACTGTAGTAGTTAATGTAACACATTTTGTATAAAGTACAGTTTATATAGTATTTAAACTAATTCAGATGAAGTTTTATTTCTTGAAAATTTATTTCCTTTTTGTTTATTAGCATGTGTATAAACACAAATCACATGTTCATAAATAAAGTTAACATTCTTTTAGCCTTGTGTGTTCCCTGGCATGTCTGTATTATATTTATAAGAAGCAGTTCATTTTAAGTTTATTTAGGTTTATCTTTTTTCTTTTTTTAAATACTTTAAAAGTGGCTTTAATTTTTAGGTTAGAATTATCTAAAATGAAGACATTAGATATCTTGTTATCCCCATCATTTCTTTGCTTGGGATACATTTACTGACATTTAGGATGAGAGAATATATTCATCAAGCATAATTAGTGTCCATCTTAGCAGACTTAAGAATCAAATGGATCGTACACATTTACAAAAGCAAAGGAAATAGAGGCACTAGGCCAAACTTTTAAATTCTGGTTAGTAGAAGGAAATGAATACTTTTTTCGCAATTTAAGCCAGCTGTAATCAAGGATGGCTATTTCCATATTTGTTAGCCTTGCTTTTAGTCATCCTTCCATATCGCTACTCTAAAACTGGATGTTCTTGGTAATTAAACATCAGAATTATATTTTGATGTCAGTCAAGTATAATTGACATAAAAGATTTCAGATCCTTGCTCCCAGAAACATGATCCCTAATTAGATGCAGAGAGACGGGTAATTTTGATGACAGTCTACATCAGTCAATTTTGTGAAGACTTTTTTTAACATGTCAGAGTTTTTATTCTGAGTCAGAGTCTCACTCTTTCACTAAAGCTGGAGTACAGCTGAACTGGACTCAGGCGATCCTTCCACCTCAGCCTCCCAAGTAATAGACTATAAGCATGTGCCACCACAACCGGTTAATTTTTTTTTTTTTAAATAGACACAAGTTCTCACTGTATTGCCTACGCTAGTCTCAAAACTCCCCAGCTCAAGCAATCCTCCCACCTTGGCCTCCCAAAGTGTTGGGATTTGTAGACCTGAGCCACTGTGCCCAACTGAGAATTTTTTACCTTTACCATCAAGAAGCAATATTTTTATTGATGTTTAGTACATTAAAATTTTTAGTCATTTTAAAACTATTTGTCAATATTTTTACTCGTTTCTTAACACCTTACTATATGTAGAGAGAAGAATTGGATGCTTTTCTAAATTTGAGGTAAATTTGACCTCTTTGTGGAGTATAAAATAGGGGCAATCAGGATTATTTGGGGGAAAAAGTGACTTAGGTGTAATTGCATATTTGAAACCACTTTAAACTCAGTAAATGTACAGTACTAATAAGTTGTAAGAAAGCTAAAAAGAAAGTTCAGTGTAGAAACAAAAAGCTTTATTTTAAGTGTCAGGAATGGAAGATTGTATTCATTATTTTTTGAGACAGGGTCCTGCTCTGTCATCCAGACTGGAGTGAGTTCCTCCCACCTTGGCCTCCCAAAGTGCTGAGGTTGCAGGTGTGGGTCACAGTGCCTGGCCTGAAAGAATTTTTTTTGTTTTTGAATTCCAGTGGTAAGAAAGTTAGTATAATTGATTGCTTTCTTCTTAAAAAAAAAAAAACTATCAGTATTTGTATTCTAGATAGTAATGAGCTGTTTTTAAAGGCTGTTAATTTGTTTCATTGATTAGAAACACAGTGTAGATGATGATTGACAGCAGTTTGTTTAGTTCTTGTTACTTAACATTCAAATAAACTTTGGTTGGTGTAAAATGTAACCCTCTTTAAAATAGACTGAGTAGGTCAGAGTTTATTTTGGATAAAAAGAATATTTTTGTATTATCTTTTCTACTTACCGTTGTGAGTTTAGCTCTTAAAGGAAAAGAAAACTTCAAAACTGGGCAAGAATGAGAACCTGTTGTCAAATTATGTGGTTATGCAGTGATGCATTAGGAATGTGGTATAAGTGCATTATGAACTCTTTACAATTCCTCAGTGTGGAGCAAAGAACCTTTTGTGTGAATAAACATCCCAGTAATAATATCCATCGAAATAGCTTTTAAAACCTAAGATATCTGTGAGATATAACTCATATTTAGCCAACATTATTATTATTATTTTTTTTAACATTTATTGAATCTTTACTGTGGTGGGCTTTGTTTACGAACTTCATATTAAGACTGGTTACATTTCTGTTTGGGGTTTTAAGTCATGCTATTTTCATTTTAATATCCTTAGTTCTTTGGGATACTTGAAAAGTACCTGATGAAGACCTTTTTTTCTTTGATCCTGACATCTTGTTAAATTTTTCTCCATTTTAAGCCAAAGTTCTTACACAACATGTTGAATAAGCAAACCACTTACTATATAGGAAGTTGCAGAGAAATCATATCTTCAGGGTTACTTGCTAAAGATATGTATACATATAATACATGCTTTTAAAAAAAGCATTAAAATCACTTTATGTTATCAAATAATGAAAAAATTTTAATGTTGTATTTTTTAGATACATTTTTTAAAGCCCTCATTCATATCCTTTATATATGCATACTCTGGTTAAATTAACTTTGTTCAAATGTTAGGGTCCATCATAATATTTGAAAACTCTGTTTGCCCTTTCCCCAGAGTGCCTTGTTTTCCCTTTTTTTGACTTGACACTTTGCCCTGATAAAGCTATGATTTCTGCTGGGCTCCATGGCTCAGCCTGTAACCCCCCTCTTTGGGAGACTGAGGTGAGGGGATTGCCTGAGCTCGCGGGTTCGAGACCCACCTGAGCAACTTGGCGAGACCTCATCTCTACAATAAAATTAAAAAATCAGCCGGGCATGGTAGTACGTGCCTGTAATTCTGGCTACTCGGAAGGCTGAGGTGGAAGGATCGCCGGAGCCCAGCAGGTCGAGGCTGCAGTGACCGAGGGCAGCCACTGCACTCCAGTCTGGGTGACAGAGTGAGACTCCAACTCAAAAAAAAAAACACTAATTTCTTTGGCAAAAAGCTCTTTGCATGAGAGAATAAACAAACTTACTCAGACTAAGTAGTACATGCTCAAAAGAAAAAAAAGCAGCAATTATATGGGAGCTGTTATTTATTAGAGCAATTATTCGAGCCATTGAGAAACTGTGTTTTTACAGTGTTGTATGGTAGCATTGAAGAAAACTTAGATTTCTTATTCTCTCTTCCAGTGTACGTTGTCTTGAGCATTATCAAATTTAGAGACCATTGAGAGACCTGGAACTCTTAACGTTTAGTCACCATTCTGAACAGATTTTCTGTGCGATATACTTTTCTTTTCCCCATTTTTTCATTGTGAGTTCTTCCCATCTCCTAACTGATAGCCTTTATAACTGTGTGAAATATGTGGAGAAGGATGAATTAGATTGAATTACACTTTCAGGCTTAAAAACAATAACTTTCTTTATAAAACTAAGAAAATGCCCAATATTTGAACATTAAGTGTCATTAGGGACTAAATGATCACTTTAAGATGTTTTCAGTTTGGAACTTGAATGTGTGTTTAATTTTTTATGAACAGATTGATGACTCTTCTGCGTCTATTTCTCTGGCCCAGCTTACAAAGGTATATATATATATATTCTTGAAAATATAAGTCTTTTTCTAACATCGTACTTTTTTTTTAAAATGTGGAACAGTTTTTTAAGACAGGTCTGGGGGAGGAAATATTTTGCAAAAGCTTTGTACATTTTATTTTATTACTATCCTGTAAAGAGTAGTTGCTGTTTTGAGAAGATAGGGGAGTACTTTGTCAGCCTCAGCATAATCTTGGAGTATTGTTCATCTTCAAGACAGAAGAAACACATGAAGCCACACTTAATCATTTTTCCCTCATATATTTTGTTTAATTATACATTGGAAACTAACAAGGTTCTGGAGGAATTTCCTGGTTTTGGCTGTAAATTATGGACTTTTTTTTAAAGCAGCCAAAACAGAAGATTTCCTTTACACGGACGATTGCATGGTTATTTCTTGAATTGATCCCACGAAGATCGATATTATAAATGTGATACAGTTGTTTCTTTATGCTATAGACTTGTAGTCTGTCTGCATTAGAAAAAGTTTTAAACAACCTAATTTGTTTGAACACAGACTACATGAATTGTGTAAGTGTATAAAGCTGTTTGCAGGAATATACCACTGTGTATGTTTGGCAGAGGGACAAACTGTTAACCTCTTGAAATCATTGTATATACCATGTTTTGCGATAAGATTGCTTGCATTTTCTGCTCAACAGTGTGTATCTTTTGTTTGGGAAAGCACTAGTGATGGTTTACTTTTTAAAAAATATATTTAGTTTGCAAATTGTGCCTTAAAAAAAAAAAAAAGGAATAGGCAGACTTTTAAGGGCCAAGAAGGAAGTTGTCCGGTTTTCTAAAAATCCTTTTTTTCCCTGCTGTCAGAAATGTTAAACCAAATTTAGCAACCAAGATTAATGAAAAGATGGGTTTTCCATTAGTGCTGTCCCTATTTTGTCCTTGGCTATGTTATAGGTTGTGTCCTCTCCCCCTAGAATGTATCCCCAAAAAATGTCCTAGTAACAAATTGCTTTTTGAGCTCCTGTTCTGGGAAAACTAAGCATTAAAGTTGATGATTTCTAAAACATAAAGTGGACTAAAACCATCCTATTTTATAATTTTCTAATGCAAAATGGTTTAGCATAGAGTTAACATCTTTAGCAGTTTATAGTTTACTGTTTTTATTCTTATGTACTGTAAGGACCATATTTGAGTTTTGGTCTATTCCTACCATTGTTTCTTTGCGGGGAGAAGTTGGGGAGGTTTGGGTTTGGTTTTTTTTGTTGTTTTTTTTTTTTTTAACTACAGGTATTTGTAAAATAATGTTTGGGTTCAAACAAATTAGTTGTTAAACATCTGTAATCCAGTTTTCTGTAAATGTTGCTGTTGTTCTAAGCTCTGTTAATGTTAAGCATTCTTTGTATATAAAATTACAATAAAGTGTTAAAACTGGTTGCTTGTTTTGTGGATGAATGTAAAGACAAAACCCAATGAATGGTTGATATGAGTGCTAGATGCTTGAAGATTCAAATTATTAGAAATCACTCCCTTAGACCCTGCTTATATCTAGACTATTGTATATAATACCTTAAAGGTGACATTCATAAGAATCATCTGGAGAGTTGAATTTAAAATTATGAATGCTCAATGCACATCCTTTGCACTTAATTTGAAACTGACACCACTACTTAAAGAGCCTTCTGACCTAAAATATCTGCTGTATAATGTTTAATCATTCTGCACCCCTCCCTACCTCCAAGTTGTAGGTATAAATTATAGTCTTAATGTTCTGACACTTGAATTATTTTTAAGATTTAAAAACATCAAGTGTTTCTCTTCTAACTTAATCTCAGTATTTAACTCTTAGAGGAGTAGTATGCAAATCCTGATGTAAGGTACAAACAGGGTCTAAGGTTTGAGTGCTCCCAGAAAGACTCTTCAGCCTTGCAGACACCCAAACATGTAATGACCTAAGGAATTCCAGTGCCTCTTCCAGGTTATACATGTAAATAAAAGCTATTTTTATGCAAGGTTAGTTAGATACTGCTCTTTACAGGATGAGTGGTGTTGTCTTTGGCTGTGTGGTCTTAAATGTGTTTCTAATGTGTGTGTCAAATAATTACCTGTTAAACAGACTGCCAATCTGGCTGAAGCCAATGCTTCTGAAGAAGATAAAATTAAAGCAATGATGTCGCAATCTGGCCATGAATACGACCCAATCAAGTAAGTTTATGAATATCTTATACTAATAGGAACTTTTGGGGTGGGTTTCCCCCCAATCAAAAGTATTATTTTTTTAAAAGTCCCTGTATACATGTAATTTTTTTTCCCTTTTAGTTACATGAAGAAACCTCTAGGTCCACCACCTCCATCTTATACCTGTTTCCGTTGTGGTAAACCTGGCCATTATATTAAGAATTGCCCAACTAATGGGGTAAGTCCAAAGCAGAAACTATAGTACATCTTATATTATGTCTTAGTCATATTATTTTTCTTGGTTAATATTGATTTCTCAATTACAAATGGCAAACGAGCATGGTTTCTGGAGCCAAATTTGCCAGGCTTCAAATCTTGGTCCTGCCACTTAACTGAGTAAACTTGGGCAAGTTGCTTTATCTCTCTAAGCTTATTTTTTCTTCTCTATGGAGATAATAGTACTTATACTTTACATTACCATTGTGAGGGTTAAATGAGATCTTATATGCGAAGTACTACAAATAATAGCACTGTATACTATGTTAACTAATTTATTAAGTAAAGGTAACTGCTTTTTTTCTTCTTCCTGTCTCCTCTTCCTTTTTCATCTGGATAGGATAAAAACTTTGAATCTGGTCCTAGGATTAAAAAGAGCACTGGAATTCCCAGAAGTTTCATGATGGAAGTAAAAGATCCTAACATGAAAGGTGCAATGCTTACCAACACTGGAAAATATGCAATACCAACTATAGATGCGTAAGTATGACTTGTGGAGACTACAGTCAGTCCCAGAGTATAGTGTTAATCTTGGGCTTGGCTATTTGGATTCCTTGAGAACTTTGTATACCAAGATCATTAATCTCTACATGTTGCTTCTCCATGCGGCTGCAGTCTGCTCCATTTAAAGCAAATTTAAAATGGATTTGGGGATTTTGTTATCAGTGAGTGCCACTTCCCTTGTAGTCTTCTAATTTTTTCTTTTTCTGTCATTCCCTGCTTTCTTCCTCATTCACATACATACTCCCACATAATCTTATTATATATGCTACTTGCAATTTTAAAGTGAACAAAACAGAGATTGTAATCGTGAAAGTTCTGTAAGATGTTAGCACTGTATATTATGTTAACTAATTTAAGTGCCAAGCATAAATGAAATACTGAAGTATCTTGAGTCAATCTGGATATACCCTGTTAGTCTTAAGATTCTAAAGGAGCCCGGGCTCGGTGGCTCAGCCTGTAATCCCAGCACTTTGGGAGGCCAAGGCAAGTAGATTGCCTGGGCCCATGGGTTCAAGACCCACCCAGGCAACTTGGCGAGCCCTTGTCTCTACAATAAATTGAAAACTAGCTGAGCGTGGTAGTGCACACCTGTAGTTCCAGCTACTTGGAAGACTGAGGCAGAAGGATCGCCGAAGCCCAGCAGGTGAGGCTGCGGTGCCTGGAGCATGCCACTGCACTCCAGTCTGGATGACAGAGTGAGACTCCAACTCAAAAAAATAAAAGATTCTAAAGGAGAGTTTATTTTATAAACCCATTAGTTTAGATCAGTGATAGCTTTTTAAAACACCTTACTGCTTATTTTTAATGCATATTCAGATTTCATTTTATGAGCCAGTTTTTAGTGAAACGGAAAGACATGAAAATTCAGTGACATGGTTCAATTAGATAACTTCCCATTTTATCTGCTTTTAGTTACTATCTTTTTTTGACTATCATCAACAGTTGTGAATTCACATAATATACAACACAGTGTTAAGTGTTCCTTTGGAGTGTGGATCTCTAACTGTTGTGTATAAGAGTCCTACAAAAGTATGTTAAAACTAGATTCTAGTCAGATAGAGTGACCTTGGGCACACACAAAAATCTGGGTGCTCTGTCCCCCACCCCCTAGTTTTTTATTTAGTGGTTATATGATAAGAGCCTGATTCTGTATTTTTAGCAGACTGTCTGGGAGATTATGAAGTTAAGGAATCCTCAGGACATGTTTTGAGAAAGATCAATTTAGAGAATATGTGTTCATAGTCTCAGAAACAAAAAATTTAAAACTGTGTCTAAGAACACAGTTATCCTCAGCTTCATGATATAAATATTACCAAAGTATAGTATAGTGAGCAGGTGGAGATAATGAAAAGAACTGTACTATAGAATGATATTGAAAAGAGTTAGTGTCAAAAAGAATGTATACTTCAGTAAATACAATGTTTTAGTTCACAGATAAGAATGTTTCCCTAAACTCTCAACCCTGCTCACTTCCTCAACTTCACCCCCATCTATTTTTTATTAGTCACCATCCTGTGTTTTTGTGGTTCATCTTAGAGCAGTCTGTTGTTATGCTGTTTCTAATTCAGAGACATTTCATGGATGTTTCCAAACAACTCTAGGTTAAAATTGATGATTTTTACATACACAATTTAAGAGCAGACCGCTTCATCTATATTCTATAAAAAATTTAAAGAATAGAAATTTGTGTTGAAAAAGATAATATTATCTGTGAACCCTAACTAATAATTAACTTCATTGCTTTTGAATGCTGAAATGCAAAAGCCCATTTGTGCCAGACACACAGCAAATACTGGGGAAAGATGGGAATCCAAATATTTTAAATGAAACTTTCACCCTCTCCACTAACACCACTGATAAGCAACTCAGACTCTTCTTCTGTTTCTTTTTCTATCCTCTGTTTTCCTCTTTTTTTCTTTTTTTTTTTTTTTCTCTCTCTTTTGGGCAGTGGGAGACTCCTCTTTCACAAATTGGGAACAATGGGGCATAAGCAAATTGATACTTATTTCTGGAATCGTGGTGATGTCTATGGAGCAGCTGCAACACAAATAACACACCTAAGGTACCCTACTCCGTACAGCTGAGATTATTTCATTTTCAGCATTGAAATAAACACACTCTGTTCCTAAATGAAATAGAAAGGCTTTCTCTAGGAATTCCTCTGTTTTGCAAATATACCTGATTACAGAGAAGATAGGGGTGTGGAAGCAGTGGTGACAAGATTGAGAACAGCTTTTTTTTTGGTTTTTTGTTTGCCTGTTTTTTAATACTATATTTAATACCCAATATTTCTGCAAAATTCATTTCTGCCAAAAATTAGGCTTACAGTGTCCAATGAGGTGTTACTTCATGTTTTTTGTAACACACGTTTTGATTTTTTAAGTCATTAGTAACTCTTAATCAACTAAATAGATTAGTCTCTTAAAATACTAATTATAAGTAGATCATTGGTTTTGGAGTCTCATTCTGACTACTAATTATTTGTGTGTTGTTGACATAATATTTCCCTTAATGTCAGTACTGATTTTAGTTTCCCATCTTGTGGCATTCACTCCATTACCTTCACAGGTTGGGGCTCTGTTGGAATATGGAATATGGAGAGGGAAGTTGGCTTTTTCCTAACTCAAGAGTCATGGCAAAGTAGAAAAAATTGGCAATTAGGGTTTTAAATTCAAACCCTATCTTTGCCACTTAAATAGGACTTTATGGTACTAAATATGCTGCTTTATCACTCTGGCCCTTAGTTCTTTAGAGTTATGGTTTCTGAGATCCTTTTAGCTGTTTTTATAGCATTTCTTTGTGACTTTTTTTGTTATACTTGTTTAGAGTTTTGTTTTGTGCCTTTTTCTTTAGGGGAGGATATGCATAAAATGCTCCCTTATTTTGGAAGATAATTATGGGCTTGTCTAAACTAATTTGGCATTGTACTAAATTATTTGTTCTCATTTGTTGTAGTAGAATACTCTGCCTCCATAACAATGTTAAAACACTAAAACTTTCTTTCACAGAGAAGCATATGCAATTGGAAAGAAAGAAAAACCACCCTTCTTACCAGAGGAACCATCTTCTTCATCAGAAGAAGATGATCCTATTCCAGATGAATTGTTGTGTCTCATCTGCAAAGATATTATGACTGATGCCGTTGTCATTCCCTGCTGTGGAAACAGTTATTGTGATGAATGTAAGATATGTCAAACCTTTGAACACCTATATTTTGGAAAACTTGTACTTGCGTGGAAAGGCTCTTACCAACATTGTATATTTTAATAACAAAATATGTAGCATTGATAATAAGTGTTAGTCGCTGAACATTTAGTAGTAAGAGGTCTGTTTTTGTTGCTGTAGTTTTTTTTTAAAACAATAACCTGTTTTTTTCTTTAATACTAGAATTGACTACTTGCTGTACCTTCATTGGGTTGACTATACTGAGGTTTTTTTTGAAATGTCAAATTTTTATTTCCTATGTGTGTTAAATGATACATAGAAGTTTTAAAAATATTTGGGGCCTTAGATAGTTCTAGAAATTTTTAAAATTTTTATTTCTTTGCTAGACCTCTGGATGGCAATATTTTTAAATGGTGCCTTTCCTGGATTGTGAATGATAGCTTATCTTAAAATGTCTTAAGTGTAATTAAGACTTCCTGTATATTTTTATCCAGCATTTGCCATATGGTTATGACTTTTCAAATCACTTATATTAGCACTTAATTTGTTCCTGTTTCTAATTCTAAATTTGTCCCGTTTTACACAAGAAAATGGTGTTATTTGAAAATTTTATTGTTCAATCCCATTCTAACCTTTTTCATTTCTGAAGATATTTTTGGATTATACTGTCAGCCCTCCATATATGTGGTTCTGTATCCATAGATTCAACCAACCACAGATCAGAAATATTAGGAGGGAAAAAATAGCAATATAATTATAAAGAATAATACATATTTTTAAAATTAGTACAATAACTATTTACATAGCATTTATATTGTATTAGGTATTATAAGTAATCTAGAAATTAAAGCATATGAGGGGATGTATATAGGTTATATGCAAATACTATACCTTTTTTTTTGTTCTTGTTGGAGTCTCACTCTGTCGCCCAGACTGGAATGCAGTGGCTGCTCCCGGCCACCGCAACCTCGACCTGCTGGGCTCCGGCAATCCTTCCGCCACAGCCTTCTGAGTAGCCGGAATTACAGGCGCGCACTACCACACCCAGCTAATTTTTTTATTTTATTGTAGAGATGAGGTCTCGCCTGCCCAGGCGGGTCTCGAACCCGTGGGCTCAGGCAATCCACTCACCTCAGCCTCCCAAAGGCGCGGGATTACAGGCTGAGTCACCGAGCCGGCTTATACTATACCATTTTATATGAAGCACTTGAGCATCCTTAGGGGGTCCTGGAACCAATCCCTCACAGATACCTAAATATTTTAGGGCCCCTTCAGTGGAGAACAAGGGTAGTGCTTGTTTCAGAGTATGTATTAGATCTAACAAACTGCTTATTATTACTAGATTTATACCAGACTGAAGCGTAATCATTGATTTAGTGTTGCTGCTACTTGCTGTGTTATGTCTCATTGCCTACCTGAACAATACTTGTTTTGTAAAAATACCCTTATGATGCTTTGTTAAAACCTCATGTTAGCCATGTAAATTTTTTTTTGAGTTGAGTTCTCACTCTGTCACCCAGGCTAGAGTGCATTGACACAATTACAGTTCACCACAACATCGACCTCCTGGGCTCAGGCAGTCCTTCTACCTAAACCGGGTAACTGGGACTATGCGTACACACCACCACACCTAGCTAATTTTTTGATTTTTTTTTTTTTTTTTTTTTTTTGTAGAAATAAAGTCTTGCCATGTTACCCAGGCTGGTCTTGACAATCCTGGGCTCAAGCAATCCTCCCGCATCAGCCTCCCAAAGTGCTGGGTTTATAGGCATGAGCCACCATGCCCAGTGACTTCTCTTTTTTAATGGCATATAGGTCATAGAGAGCGGTTAGATCAGAAAAATGCTGTTATATGAGAGGTTTTACTTATTTAAGTTTCTTAATCTAAGAAATGATTAGTGCCATGTGCTTGGAAAACAGGAATGTAACTGAGCAGATGTGGGATCATCTTTTTAATTCATTATATAAACAGTGAGTTTCTTCTGTGCTTTTGTTAATATTTAAAATTTTATCATATACTGCAGGTATAAGAACAGCACTCCTGGAATCAGATGAACATACATGTCCAACATGTCATCAAAATGATGTTTCTCCTGATGCTTTAATTGCCAATAAATTTTTACGACAGGTAACGATCTTTGTATCCCTTTTAGGAAAAAAAAATTTTAACTGATTTAACTGTACTTGTGAATACTACATTCCATTTTTCTGCCTTATTATGTTTCATATTTGTAGGCTGTTAATAATTTCAAAAATGAAACTGGTTATACAAAAAGACTACGAAAACAGTTACCTCCACCACCACCTCCAATACCACATCCGAGACCACTCATTCAGCGGAATCTACAGCCTCTGATGAGATCTCCAATATCAAGACAACAGGATCCTTTGATGATTCCAGTGACATCATCATCAACTCACCCAACTCCCTCTATATCTTCATTAACATCTAATCAATCCTCCTTGGCCCCTTCTGTGCCTGGAAATCCATCTTCTACCCCAGCTCCTGTACCTGATATAACTGCAACAGTATCCATATCAGTTCATCCAGAAAAATCAGATGGACCTTTTCGGTAAGTTTATGTACTTTTTTTTTTTTTTTGAGTTGGAATCTCACTCTTGTCACCTGGGCTGGGGGGCAGTGGCATGCTCACAGCCACGGCAGCTTCTACCTGCTGGGCTCAGGCGATCCTTCCACCTCAGCCTTCCAAGTGGCTGGAACTACAGATGTACGCCACCATGCCCAGCTAGTGTATTTTTCAATTATGTAGTTTTTTGTTGCTGTGTATCACTTTACCGGTTTTTTTTTTTTTTTAAATTGGACTGCTCTGCTCAGCAAGGTGGCATGACTATAAGAATTGATTTAGTCTTATTGGGGGAAGAGATAAATGAAGGTGATTCATTTGGCAAATGATGACTAAACATTTCAGGATCAAATACTATACAAGTTGTCAACAGCCCCCACTAAATGAAATTACATACCACAACAGCTCTGAAGTTCAGAGGTGGGCTAGTTCACTTGTGGTCATAAAAGAAAAAAGTAGATTTGAGCAGAACTAAGAATAGCTTAGATTTTTAGAGAAGAAGGAATAAAAACACTGGTAGAAGTAGAGAGATAGGAATAATAATTGTTTTGTTCCATAATTGTATAGGAGAGTAATAAAAACTCACTTAAATCCTACCACTTTGGGCCAGGCACAGTGGCTCATGCCTATAATCCCAGCAATTTGGGAGGCAAGAGGATTGCTTGAGCACAGGAGTTCAAGACCAGCCTGGGTAACATAGCGAGACCTCAACTCTACAAAAAAAGTTTTAAAAATTAGTGGAGCCTGGTGGCATGTGCCTGTAATTGCAGCTACTCAGGAAGCTAAGGCAAGAGGATCACTTGAGCTCAGGATGTCGATGCTACGGTGAGCCATGATTATGCCATTGCACTCTAACGACTGTGTGACAGTGAGACCTTTTTTTATTTTTATTTTTTTTATTTTTTTTTTTATTTTTTTTTTTGAGTTGGAGTCTCACTCTGTCGTCCAGACTGGAGTGCAGTGGCCGCTCCCGGCCACCGCAGCCTCGGCCTGCTGGGCTCCAGCGATCCTTCCGCCTCAGCCTTCTGAGTAGCCGGAATTACAGGCATGCGCCACCACACCCAGCTGATTTTTTGATTTATTGTAGAGATGAGGTCTCACTGCCCAGGCGGGTCTCGAACCCGCGGGCTCAGGCAATTCACTCACCTCAGCCTCCCAAAGGCGCGGGATTACAGGCTGAGCCACCGAGCCCGGCTCGAGACCTTTTTTTAAAAAAAAAAAAGGAAAAATCACTTTGAGAGAATGATTGCCTGAGCCAACGGGTTCGAGACCAGCATTGACAACTTGGTGAGACCTCATCTCTACAATAAATCAAAAAATTAGCCAGGCATGGTGGCATGTGCCTGTGGTTCCAGCTACTTGAAAGGCCAAGGCGGAAGGATCACCTGAGCCCAGCAAATTGAGACTGCAGTGGCTATAAGCGTGCTGCTGCACTCCAGCCTGGATGACAGTGTGACTCCAATTCAAAAAAAAAAAAAAAGAGAGAGAGAGATCTTTGACTATGACCTGTGGCTTGTAAGTTTTCTAAAAAAAAAATAGACGTAAGAGGCCTGTTTCAGACGTACTGAAGCAAAATCTTTAGGGTGAGACCCTGACATGTTTACTTAAAAAAATTCCACTGATGTAGTTTAGCCTTTTATTTGGTTGATAATGGAAATGGACCCAAAGAATTCTGTGACTTACCCAAGATTACCCCTTCAGTATAGTGGAGCTAGAACTAAAACTTACTCCAAATCTGTTCCTTTTTGTCCCCATATAGTCCACACTTTGATTTCCTATTTAATTAATGTACTTTCAGAGACAGGGTCTCACTCTGTTGCCCAGGCTGGAGTACAGTAATGGAATTATAGCTCACTGCAGCCTTGAACTTCTAAGCTCAAGCAGTCCTGCCTCAGCCTCTGAGTAATTGGGACTATAGGCATGTGCCACTGTGCTTATTTTTAATTTATTATTATTATTATTATTTGTTTAGAGACAGAGTCTTACTAAGTTGTCCAGGCTGGTCTCAAACACCTGGCCTCAAGTGACCTTCCTACCACAGCCTCCCAAAGTGCTGGGATTACAGGCATGAGCCACCATACCTGGCCTTGATTTTTTTAAGTTTTATTAGTTGCCAGTTTCTGTCATATCTCTCATATGTAGTACTTCTTAAGGAAATTTATTCTTTTTACTTTTCCTCTTATTTATAAAGAACTCTCCAAAGGTCCAGTCCTCTCACCAAAGGTTTTCATTATCTTTGATTTACATATTTTTTCTTTTTTTTAAATACAAGAGTACTAATCTGTCAGACTCAACAGATCTTAATGCAGAAGATAAACAGCTACGAGCTGTTATTTTAATTCTTAAGTCTCCATTTTTGATGATTTTTTAATATATTGTAATTTATATTTGTTTTTTAGGGATTCTGATAATAAAATATTGCCAGCTGCAGCCCTTGCATCAGAACACTCAAAGGGAGCCTCCTCAATTGCAATTAGTGCTCTTATGGAAGAGAAGGTACATCTTATTGGCTTCTATATTTGGGATTTTTTTATACAATAGGGGTTTGTTTTATTTTATAGTTTTGTTTTTAACTCTTCCTTTTTTCTTTTTTTTTTAAATGATTTTTGTGTGTTTGCGATTGTTTCTAAAGGGTTACCAGGTGCCAGTACTTGGAACTCCATCTTTGCTTGGACAGTCATTATTGCATGGGCAATTGATCCCCACAACTGGTGAGTAAAATCACTTGGGTTTAATTTTTTTTCCTTTAAAAAATAATTTTAACTTTATTTAGCTTTCATATTTACTTACTCTTTGTTTTTGTTTTTTTATTCTAAGGTCCAGTAAGAATAAATACTGCTCGTCCTGGTGGTGGTCGACCAGGTTGGGAACAGTAAGTATATGTTTACAGTAATTTTCAGATGATTGTTTTCAAACTAGCTATTGGAAACTACAATGTGTTGCTGAATGATTTTTATTGTAAACTCCTTTTCTGTAGCATTTTAACGTAATTTTGATGAAAAATATCAAAATTCAAGCTTATGTGAGGAATTTTTTTTTTAAATGAATAATTCTTGTGTAAGATACAGTATCTTGGAAGTTTTTTTCTACTTTCATGTCAAACAAATGGGAATCTTGGCAGGACCTCACTTAATAAGTAAGATAAGAATTACTTGAAAGCTTATTTTAAATATATCAGTTATTTTCCTAATGGGCTTAACTTTTTCCTGTCTTGAACTTAGATGATCAAAATTTGATTTAAGTACATAAATATATAATAGATTAAAGTCTACCAATCAAAATTTTGCATTTTGAATAGTGTGATAATAAAACCTTAGTGCATGTTAATCTACAGGTTGTGATTTTCTGGCCTGAAATATAAGAAACTTAGATCTTCTGTGGGACGTTTTAGGTCATTAAAGATCAGTAGATTTATTTAATATTTGTCTATACAGTCATTTCAATTTTTTTTTTTTTGAGTTGGGAGTCTCAGTCTGTCACCCAGACTGGAGCCCAGTGACCACTCCCGGCCACTGCAGCCTCGACCTGCTGGGCTCCAGTGATCCTTCCGCCTCAGCCTTCCAAGTAGCTGGAACTAAGGATGAGCGCTACTACACCCGGCTAATTTTTTTTTTATTATTTATTGTAGAGATGAGGTCTTGCCAAGTTGCCCCGGCAGGTCTCGAACCCGCGGGCTCAGGCAATCCACTCACCTCAGCCTCCCAAAGCGCTGGGATTACAGGCTGAGCCACCAAGCCCAGTTTCATTTCAGCTATTATACTCCATTTTAAGACTGGCATTTTAAACCTTTAGTGTTTTTGTTTGATAAACTAAATTTCTCATAAAGTATGTTAAATGAGACACTAGTAGCATATATCAGTTGCATGAACATGGGATTTGGAGACAGGTGGACCAGGGTTTGAATTTCAGCTGCACCATTTACATGACAGTGAGTATGCAGTTTTACTCCTTAGCCCTTGTTTCTTCATTTGTAGAATTGGAGTGACACTACCTGCTTTAATATGTAAAGTGTTTCCATAGTACCCTGTAGATAAAAGGGCTCTCTTTCTTCTTGATAGCTACAAGTTCACAGAGTAAATTTATAGATGCCAATTAAAATATGATGTTACAGAAAATATTTGGGGTTTAACTATTATTATAATACAGTTAATTAGGAAAAAAGTTAAATTAAAAGTAATATTTGCTCAGATCTCCTGTATCTGGAACAAATTACAAATCAGGGAGTAGGAAAAACTCTTCAGAGTAGTTCAAGTAAGTGTCTTAAAATCTATGCACTGAAAGGTCATGTACCCATACCCATGGAGAAATATTCAAGCCTATTTTATCTTTTTCCCCACATGCAGTTCCAACAAGCTTGGCTATCTGGTTTCTCCACCTCAGCAAATTAGAAGGGGAGAGAGGAGCTGCTACAGGTAGGCATGCTAAAAATCTTAGAAAATAATACTCTTATGACATACAGAATACTGAAAAATATAAAGAAATTAAAGCACAACAGTGGCAGAAGGAATGGGGGTGGTCATTTGTTTGGATTATGCTTATCTTTTTGTTTTGTTTTGTTTTGTTTGAGTTGGCGTCTCATTCTGTCACCCAGGCTGGAGGGCAGTGGCACGCTCCTGGCCACCACAGCCTCGACTTGCTGGGCTCAGATGATCCTTCCACCTCAGCCTTCCAGGTAGCTGGAATTACAGGCACGTGCCACCATGCCCAGCTAATTTTTTGATTTATTGTATAGGTGAGGTCTTGCCAGGTTGCCCAGGCTGGTCTTGAACCCAGGGGCTCAGGCAATCCTCTCACCTTGTACTCCCAAAGTACTGGGATTATAGGCATGAGCCACCACCCCCAGCTTATGCTTATCTGTCCCTAGTAGATTTCCTCAAATAGGACTGTAAAGCAATAAATTACATTTAGTATTTTAAGTAATGGTTTTTAACACTTCACTTTTTATATTACTTCCCAATGATTACTTTCTGCCTGTCAGCACACAGCAGAATATTGTCTTGCATTTATCTTCTTGAAGGTAAAAGAAAGTCATTACATCTCTGACTCTTTTTTTTTTTTTGGAGTCGGAATCTGTGTTGCCCAGACTGAAGTATGGCTCACCACAGTCTCAATCTCCTAGGCTCACCCAATCCTTCTGCTTCAGCCTCCCCAGAAGTTGGGACTACAAGTGTGCGCCACCATGCCTGCATTATTTTTTAATTTTTTTTGTAGAGATGAGGTTTTGCTCTGTTGCCAGACTAGTCTGGAACTCCTGGGCCCAAGCAATCCTCGTGCCTCAGCTTCCCAAAGTGCTTGGATTATATTTTAAGATATCAATTTAAGATGATAGTTAACCAGCTCAGCCCCCAAGTTTGAAAAGTTGCATTTATACCTCTTATGGCCTTAATTATCCCAGTCATCTCCCACATTTTATTTTCCAAAGAAGAGACAAGGAGATTGTTAGGGATCTTGCCCTAAGCAGGTACAAGTAGTGGTAATCTAAGAAGTCTCACTGTCTATGTCAATAGGTTTCTCTGTTATACGTCTCACTCTCTACATTACAGTTGCCACCTGGGTAAAGGGGACTTCAAAACTTTATAAGAATATTAAGAGTATCTTCTAGTGCGCCACTAGAATTACTAAGCTTATTGGAGTTTACTACTTAATTATTAGATCACATGTTAAAAGAATGGAACATTTACTGGTTCATGGCTGTCTGAAAAGAGGCTTTAAATCTAAACCCCCCTCCCCCTCCCCCATATGCTGTTGTGTACCAGTTGCCTATAGTTTAAAGAACCTTTAATTAACAGAAGTAGGCCCACTCTGTTTCATTGATGAGGCACAAATTAGATACTTTTAGCCAGCATTGCTATTTTACACAATCCTTTGAGAAAAACTCCACTGTGGCTGGGTGCAGTGGTTCACATGTATAATCTTAGCACTTTAAGAGGCCAAGACGGGAGGATTGCTTGAGCTCAGGATTCGAGATAAGCCTTGGCAACATAGTGAGACCCTGGGCATGGTGGCATGTACCTGTAGTCCCAGCTACTCAGGATGCTGAGGCAGAAGGATCACCTGCGCCCAGGAGGTTGAGGCTGTGGTAAGCTGTGATCATGCCACTCCACTTCAGCCTAAAAGTAAATGAGAGCAAGAGAGAGGAGATTCACTTCTCTAAGGTAGGAGAGGGGACCAGAGCTTGGGAAACATGGCGGTGGCCATAGCTCAAAGAGCACATGGCCACACCAGAGTCTAGTAAATCCATGGCCCAGAAAACAGATTTTTAATTGTTAATTACAGATGTTAAAAGAGCATGTATTAGTCTACTTTGTATTCTTCACCCACTAAGAAGTGAGAAGAAGAAGGTGAAGTTTAGTCTTCACCCATTTTCTCCCTCAAAAATGAGGTTAGCAGAAGTGGTTTTTCTTCATTTAAACTCTTGGTCTTGAAAGACATTCTGGGAGAACTAGATTACGGCAGCATGAACCTGTCACTAGTCCTTCAAAGGACAGATTAAGAAGTAACAGATGATAATTAGTGGAGTGATCATCAACCGAACTTCATAAAAAAGAACTTTTAAATATAGCATTTCCATTTAGAGGGGATTCTATAAACTTACATCTGTCTCAGTCCCCAGCAGCCTTAAAAATTGTTTTGTTATAGAGTTACTGTTACAAATAAATGGTATCATTGTTTCTATACTAGTTTAATAGTTGATTCTATTCTGCTGTTTTTAAGTTTGAAAGTAATTATGGATAGAAAAGACAAATTTACTTGTCTCAGTGACTTTAGTTTGAGGGAATAATATCTTGGAATTTATTTCTCCAGAAGTATAAATCGTGGGCGACACCACAGCGAAAGATCACAGAGGACTCAAGGCCCATCACTACCAGCAACTCCAGTCTTTGTACCTGTTCCACCACCTCCTTTGTATCCACCTCCTCCCCATACACTTCCTCTCCCTCCAGGTGTTCCTCCCCCACAGTTTTCTCCTCAGTTTCCTCCTGGCCAGCCACCACCTGCTGGGTATAGTGTCCCTCCTCCAGGGTTTCCTCCAGCTCCTGCCAATTTATCAACACCATGGGTATCATCAGGAGTGCAGACAGCTCATTCAAATACCATCCCAACAACACAAGCACCACCTTTGTCCAGGGAAGAATTCTATAGAGAACAGCGACGACTAAAAGAAGAGTAAGAATTTTCATTTAAAATTATGATACACTTTTTTCATTTTCTGATATTACATTAAATAGGTATCTTTGGAAACATTTTCCAGTGTTTCCAGTTAGTATGAGAAAATTCACCTAAAATTTAAACCAAAGCCATACAAGCAACTTCCTCAGGGATTCCTAGTTATTTATAGTTTTAAAGTGGAAAGCTAATGGCAATTTCATTCATTTCATTCATGATCTAATTACATTTGTCTTGTTAGTTTTCTTAAATGGTTTTTGTTAACTTTCACTCTTTAACTTTATTTTACTAGGGAAAAGAAAAAGTCCAAGCTAGATGAGTTTACAAATGATTTTGCTAAGGAATTGATGGAATACAAAAAGATTCAAAAGGAGCGTAGGCGCTCATTTTCCAGGTTAGTGTTTTGCAAGCCTTCACAACAGAATTACAAATGGGACTTTGAATATCCAGGGATTAGCTATGGATATAAATAACATTGCACTTACGGAATTTTTCTGATTCGGTCTAGGTTTATAGAAATGAAGATGTAGCTTATTTCCCAATACCTGTTTATTGAAATAATGTCTCAATGTAAATTCTATTGTGTAGAACTAGCAGTTATGGGGATTAAATTGCCCTTGTCCCTTGAAGTTATTTATAGTATGAAATAACTGGGAAATGTTTTTGGAAGGAAAGAATTAGAGGAATAGCGAAAGAACATTTCTGATGATTCTTTTACCATAAGGCTACAGCTTCTTGCTGGAACATTAACCTGTGTATTTTATGAAGTAGTAGTAGAATACAAATTGCTTTATTGATAGAAAAACTGAGTTATAAAAATTCCCTGGAAGTTTGTTTAAAAGATTTATTTTTTAGCCTTACACATGAAATGTGGTTCTTTTTAAAACTAGGCCAGTATAGGACCAAAAATGGACTCTTACTTAAATAATCAGATAGGAAGTGAAATTTAAATTTAATTGGCATTTTGTTTAATGTTAGTTAGCTCATATAACTCACGGTACATTAATGCACTCCACTCTAATTGTTAAGACTTCGCTTTTGTTTTGTAACAAGTGATTGCTCTAATTTGTGTACTTTATTCCATTTCAGTAGAGGTCACTGTGCCTCTTTAATCATCTAAGATGAAACTTGATATAAGAAATAAGAAACCGTGAGGAGAGAATGCTAGAATCTGAGAGTCTGTGTTTTATTTTGTATATATTTCTCAACTATCAATTATTTTTCTTGTTTTTGTTTTTAGGTCTAAATCTCCCTATAGTGGTTCTTCGTATTCAAGAAGTTCATATACTTACTCAAAATCAAGATCTGGTTCAACGCGTTCACGTTCTTATTCTCGATCATTCAGCCGCTCACATTCTCGTTCCTATTCACGGTCACCTCCGTATCCCAGAAGAGGCAGAGGCAAAAGTCGCAATTATCGTTCACGGTCTAGATCTCATGGATATCATCGATCTAGGTCAAGGTCACCCCCATACAGACGCTATCATTCACGATCAAGATCTCCTCAAGCGTTTAGGGGACAATCTCCTAATAAGCGTAATGTACCTCAAGGGGAAACAGAACGTGAATATTTTAATAGATTCAGAGAAGTTCCACCACCTTATGACATGAAAGCTTATTATGGGAGGAGTGTTGACTTTAGAGACCCATTTGAAAAAGAGCGTTACCGAGAATGGGAGAGAAAATACAGAGAGTGGTATGAAAAATATTATAAAGGTTATACTGCTGGAGCACAACCTAGACCCTCAGCAAATAGAGAGAACTTTTCTCCAGAGAGATTTTTACCACTTAATATTAGGAATTCTCCCTTCACGAGAGGCCGCAGAGAAGATTATGTTGGTGGGCAAAGTCATAGAAGTCGCAACATAGGTGGCAACTATCCAGAAAAACTTTCTACAAGAGACAGTCACAATCAAAAGGATAATACAAAGTCAAAAGAGAAGGACAGTGAAAATGCTCCAGGAGATGGTAAAGGAAATAAACATAAGAAACATAGAAAAAGAAGAAAAGGGGAAGAAAGTGAAGGTTTTCTGAACCCTGAGTTATTAGAGACTTCTAGGAAGTCAAAAGAACCTACAGGTGTTGAAGA
This sequence comes from Carlito syrichta, assembly GCF_000164805.1. Taxonomy (NCBI): domain Eukaryota; kingdom Metazoa; phylum Chordata; class Mammalia; order Primates; family Tarsiidae; genus Carlito; species Carlito syrichta. The sequence continues at coordinate 158,885 of NW_007257545.1, forward strand.
AAATAAAACAGACTCATTGTTCGTTCTTCCAAGTAGAGATGATGCTACACCTGTTAGAGATGAACCTATGGATGCAGAATCGATTACTTTTAAATCAGTGTCTGAAAAAGATAAAAGAGAGAAAGATAAACCAAAAGCAAAAGGTGACAAGACCAAACGGAAAAATGATGGTTCTACTGTGTCCAAAAAAGAAAATGTTGCAAAACCTGCTAAAGGACCCCAAGAGAAACTAGATGGAGAACGTGAAAAATCTCCTCGATCTGAACCTCCACTTAAAAAAGCCAAAGAGGAGATTCCAAAGACTGACAGTGCTAAATCATCATCTTCCTCTCAGAAAGATGAAAAGACCATGGGAACCCCCAGAAAAGCTCACTCTAAATCAGCAAAAGAACATCAAGAGGCAAAACCAGTCAAAGAGGAAAAAGTGAAGAAGGACTACTCCAAAGATGTCAAATCCGAGAAGCAAACTAATAAGGAAGAAAAGACCAAGAAACCTAGTGAGAAAAATAAACCTCTTGATAATAAGGGAGAAAAAAGAAAAAGAAAAACTGAAGAAAAAGGTGTAGATAAAGATTTTGAGTCGTCTTCAGTGAAAATCTCAAAACTAGAAGTAACTGAAATAGTGAAACCATCACCAAAGCGCAAAATGGAATCTGATATTGAAAAGATGGATAGGACGCCCGAAAAGGACAAAATTTCATCATCAACTGCCCCAGCTAAAAAAATCAAACTCAACAGAGAAACAGGGAAAAAAATTGGAAGTACAGAAAATATATCTAATACAAAAGAACCCTCTGAAAAATTGGAATCGACATCTAGCAAAGTTAAACAAGAAAAAGTCAAAGGAAAGGTCAGACGAAAAGTAACTGGAACTGAAGGATCCAGCTCAACTCTTGTGGATTATACCAGGTATCTAATTGTGGGTGGGTATAGAAGTTTGTTTTGGGAAGGATTTTCTTTAATTTTATCCATGCTTGTACTTTTTATGTTAATTAAGAATGTATGGATCATGGAGATTAGTCTTGTTTTACTCTTCTGTTGTCTTTTAAAAAAGGAATTGCTAAAGACAAGATTGTAAGTAGATTTTGAGGGTGAAGCAGATTTGTTTTTGTACAATCATATTCTTAAATCATGTGTCTCTTTATTAGAGCAGAATAATTGAACTTTTAAGTTTAAAGGACATGTATGTTTAAGCAATTTTATATTTAATTTTTATAGTTATATCATTATTTGGTGTTTTATAATTAATAGTAAATTCTTTACTAATTAAAAATATTTGTGTTCTTTTTAGTACAAGCTCAACTGGAGGCAGTCCTGTGCGGAAATCTGAAGAAAAAACAGATACAAAGCGAACTGTCATTAAAACTATGGAAGAATATAATAACGACAATACAGCTCCTGCAGAAGATGTTATTATAATGATTCAAGTACCTCAATCCAAATGGGATAAAGATGACTTTGAATCTGAAGAGGAGGAGGTTAAATCCACACAACCTGTGTCAAATGTCGGAAAACCTGCTAGTATTATAAAAAATGTTAGCACTAAGCCATCAAATACAGCCAAATATGCTGAGAAAGAAAATGAGCCCTCAGAGAAAATTCAGAAACTCACCAAGGAAGTGAGCCATGAAATTATACAGCATGAGGTCAAAAGCTCAAAAAACTCTGCATCTAGTGAAAAGGGTAAAACCAAAGATCGAGAGCATTCAGTGTTAGAGAAGGAAAACCTTGAAAAGAGGAAGAGCAGCACTCAGCCAGAAAAAGATAGTACCTTAGACCGTCTGAATGAGCAAGGAAATTTTAAAAGTCTGTCTCAATCTTCCAAAGAGACTAGAGCTTCAGATAAACATGATTCTGTTCGTGGTTCCTCAAATAAAGACTTTACTCCCAATAGAGACAAAAAAACTGACTATGACAGCAGAGAGTATTCAAGTACCAAACGTAGAGATGAAAGGAATGAATTACCAAGAAGAAAAGACTCTCCTTCTCGGAGTAAAGATTCTGCATCTGGGCAGAAAAATAAACCAAGGGAAGAGAGAGATTTGCCTAAAAAAGGAACAGGAGATTCCAAAAAAAGTAATTCTAGTCCCTCAAGAGACAAAAAACCTCATGATCACAAAGCCACGTATGATACTAAACGCCCAAGTGAAGAGACAAAATCTGTCGACAAAAATCCTTGTAAGGATCGTGAAAAGCATATATTAGAAGCAAGGAACAATAAAGAATCGAGTGGCAATAAATTACTTTATATCCTTAACCCACCAGACACACAGGTTGAAAAAGAACAAGTTATTGGGCAAACTGACAAGAGTGCTATCAAGCCCAAACCCCAGTTAAGTCATTCCTCTCGACTTTCCTCTGACTTAACCAGAGAAACTGATGAAGCTGCTTTTGAACCAGACTACAATGAAAGTGACAGTGAAAGTAATGTATCTGTAAAAGAAGAGGAAACTTCAGGAAATGTTTCTAAGGACCTACAAGATAAAATAATGGAGAAAGCAAAAGAGAGCCTGGACATAGCACCAGTTGGCCAGGTGGGCATAAGCAGGAGTCAGAGTCAAAGCAGTCCTAGTGTTAGTCCAAGCAGAAGTCATAGCCCTTCTGGAAGCCAGACCCGAAGTCACAGTAGCAGTGCCAGCTCAGCAGAAAGTCAGGACAGCAAGAAGAAAAAGAAAAAGAAGGAAAAGAAAAAGCACAAGAAACATAAAAAGCATAAGAAGCATAAGAAGCATGCAGGCACTGAAGTAGAATTGGAAAAAAGCCAAAAACACAAACACAAGAAAAAGAAGTCAAAGAAGAACAAAGATAAAGAAAAGGAGAAGGAGAAGGACGACCAAAAAGTGAAATCTGTCACTGTGTAAAAGGACAGATTTTTTAAATTGACTTAATTACTAAGTCATCTGTATTAAATTTTGTTATAATGTAAAGAGATTCAAGCCTTGTAAATAATGACATGGAAGACCCTGTGCTGCACTTAAAATATTGCTGCTTGATTATTTGATTTTTACATCAGAGCTTTATAACACGAACTTTTGTACAGAATTGTGAGTTGTGACCATGTAACATGAGAGGTTTTGCTAGGGCCTATTATTTTTAACCACCATTAATTAGTTGGGGTGGAGTTTACTGTACTGTGAAATTTTCACATTTGAATTTTTTTAATTGCCTGGCAAAAGCTGATATCAGTTCTTAAATATCAGCAGAATGATTTGCTGAATTCATTACAACCCCGTTATGTCACTTTTTGATTACAATAAAAGTTTTCAGTAAACTTTTCAAATGTTGAATATTTGCATTATTTAAAGAAGGTAGTGTCACATCTCTTCTTCCTTCCATTTCCCTATCTAAAAAAAATCCTTTGAGTTTTTAAGCTGCATTGAATATACTAAATTCTAAAACACTGAAGGTATACTTCATAGGTGAGCTGGTGGTAGGTTGCCAGAAATAAATCAGGATTAATTGGAGATGTGGTTAAATAAATCTAGGGGAATATAGTAATTAGAAGATTAAACTTCAAAAACAGTTGGCATTTGACTCTTAGAGATGTGGAATTGTTATTTATGGCCACGGATTTTTCTTGAAATCCTGATAAATGAAGTTTTTTTATAAAGTGGATTGCAGCTAAAACCGAGTGACTGTGCCTTACCCAATCTGCCCATTTGACAGAAGCTAGCAGTAGGTAGTAGATAAGGCTGTGAAGAGTTTCCTTCATTGCTGTGGTTCAGCAAATATATTGTGAACAATGAAAAGCTACTGAAAGAATTCAGGGAATAAGGGTAGGAATGGTACTTTAGCAATGTGGTATGAATAGGGATTAAGATCATTTTAGTCCCTATTAAGGAAAAAACCATTTCTGGTCTGTGGTGGTGATCTTAAAGTACTGTGTCAGGAGGCATGAACTTTGGCTGTAGGAGACAAAAAGGATTTAACATTACAGCAACATGCTTCTATGAACCTAACTGGCTTTATTAACCTAAATGCTAACCAATACAGCATTTCCAGATTATATCCTGTGTACAGTACTGCATACCATTGTCGGTACTTGATTTTCAGTGGTATATAGACATATTTTTTTAGTGCAACATTTAAAAAAAATTATTTGAACAAAAGTTATATAGGTGACACACAAATAATATAAACATCATGAAAGTCATTCGGGATTGAATAAAATTTTGGAAATGCTACATTTTGAGTCAAAGCAACCTTCCTCTAAAAGACTGCTTTTTGTCATGATGCCTAAATTATATTTATTCCCAGACATCCCTATTGCCAGGGATGGGATGTCTGTCCTAACCACTCTTATACTACTACACCCCATACATAAAACATATTGCCACTTCTACTTTAAGATAATCTAGCTAGATTATACTCTTAATTCTTGCTAACCTAGACTAAAACCCTAGATTTTATCTCACAGTCATAGGATTTGGCATCCAGAACTGACCTATCATAAATGTTGTTATCTGAAGTTAATTTCATTGTTCTTTAATTTTAAACTAAACTGATCTCTAACTGAAGTTCGCCCCTATGACAATTTTACTTGCTATTTGTGACAATTCTAATTCATCATTCTCTTTTTTTGAGTTAAGATCTCTGTTTCCCAGGTTGGAGTGTAGTGGCATGATCACAGCTCACTGTAGCCTCAACCTCTTAGGCTCAGGCAATCCACCTCAACCTCCCAAGTAGCTAGGACTACAGCCACATGCCACCATGCCCAGCTAATTTTTAACTTTTAATTTTCTTTTTACTTTTTTTTTTTTTTTTTTTTATAGAAGGGGTCTCATTCTGTTGCCCAGGCTGGTCTTGTACTCTAGGGCTCAAGCAATGGACAACATAGTGAGACACCCCCCTCATTTTAAAAAAAAAAAAAAAGTGAAAGCTTTGAAAGTTGCTCTATATTTAGTCCTTAAAAATTCCAATGTCTCTTGATGTTTCATGTTACTTGAGTCCAACCTTGGATATTCAAGCTAGTGCTTAACTAGTCCAACTCACCCCTACCGTGTGGAAGTGTAAGCCAACATGTAAGATAACACTTATGTTTGCTGCTCCCCAAAAGGCCATGTTATATCTTCCTATCTTTTGCACTTGACTGTTTCATCATCTGCCTGGAGTCTTCTTCCTCCTCTACATGCCTCATAATTTCCCATTCCTTGTACAAGAGTTAGGTTGCCTTTTTGGAATGATTCCCTCACACTGTCTGCCCATCCCCTTACACTCCTGGAGTGCAATGGGGTCACTGAATAAGCCACAGCAACACTTGTTTTCTACAAATTGTTTTCTGCAGGCTGTGTTTTGTTTCCCTCACTGGAGAGTGAACTCAGAGGAATGTCTGCTTTATATTCCAGAATCCAAACCATGCCTTGCACAAAATAATCAGTAACTTTGACATAATAAGATGAAATAGCTTCTAGCACTGAGGTTATGTTTTACCAAAATGATTTACAGTGACCAAAAGAAATACAATGTAAAGGCCAGCCCTAAGAGCAAACTTCACAGACAACCAGTGATAGTTTTTTTAACGGGAAAAGTTAATTTTTGATCGACTGGAGATTTGAGTATCAGTGTCCTTCCAGAACCTAGGAGCATAAAAATAATTCCTTTGCTAGTGTCAGCATGCCAAATGAAGTGTTGCTGTGGCTTATTCAGTGACCCCATTGAAGCTAAGCTCTCAGATACTTCAGCCAGGGATTCCAGAGGGGTAAAAAGCTACTTAATGACTGATTTCATCCCAATTTGGGCAGGTATCCCTACATGTGTATTGTCCACTTTTTCCAGTCTTTAGGCCTTTTAATGAATAGTCTTCTTACTACGTGAAACTACGTATTGAACAAAACCTCTGATTTAGAACATGCTTTTCCAAGCCCCCATTATACTACTCACTTAAGCTACCTTCAGCACTTGTCTGCTATTTTTAACAAGAAAAAAGCCCCATATTTATTATATACATGATTATATAAGTATATACCTTGCCTTCTATATATCGTATAAATTCCTTTGACATTAAATTTTTCATAAACATTTTTCATTTTGAGAACTGGAATGGTCATGAAAGAATAGATTGGAATAAAGTAAAGCTACTTAAATCCTTGATAAAGGGTACCATGGGGCTGCTATATGTGAATAACGATTTGGCATACTAATGTAAAAGTAGGGTTAGCAAGACTATTCAAAAATTTCAAGTGAATTCTTTCAGTCATGTAATCTATAAACAGCTTATCAGTGTGCATCTCGGATATGTCGAGTTATTTTTAGGATCATGTTAAAAGGAATTTTTAAAAGTAACTATTGCTAATTTCTTTATGCACTTTTCCTTTTGTAAACTCAATGAAGGGTGAACAGTGATCTCAAAGTCAACACGACCGTGAATCTTGCTTTTCCACTTGGTCTGAAACATGGCTATTTAGACTATAGCTATACCACCCTGAAAGTGCCCGATCTCATCTGAAATGTGGCTATTTAGTAATTTGCTGTGAAGTTGGCTTGGCCAGTATGAATCTTAAAGTTTCTATTTTTAGAAAGTTTCTAGTAGTAAAGTTTAATATGAGAATAGGCATACACTTCGAATTCAAAATAAAATATTCTTTTGTAGAAACACTGACACCTTAAAATTTTGATAATTGTTTAAATATGTTTTAACCTAGTTTGTATACACATATTTATACATATATGTTAAAATATATTTTATTATATTTATATATTTGTTTGATACACACACACTCATATCTGGTCAACTGAGTCCTTTTTGTGTCCTAACAACTAAAACCAATAAAAACAGATATGATTTTTCAAAAAATGAAGATAAGGAAAACTACGTTAGTGCTAGAAACCCAGGAAAGGATGGAAGGGACACAGTAATGTGGAATTTCTGCAATCGTAACACATCTTAAAAGTTAAAAAAGACAGACATCCATCGACTGACAATTTTCTTCTTTGAGAACGAAGATGACCTCTTGGGAAGCTTGAATAGAAGATTTGGGGCACTGTGAACCCCCCATGATCTGGAGGGACCAAGGTAGGTCATGGAGCAGATAATATTTCCTTTGAAGTCACTTTAGGTTACAAAAACCGCACAAAGGAAACCTGAAGCATAAACTTCCATGTTGTTGGGGATAGAGGAAAAAACACATTTGTTATAACTGGTCTGATGGCCGGGAAGGAGGTCAGGCCACACAACCCTCATTCCCCTACGTATTACAGATTGGGTTAAGAAAAGGTAACACTGTTTCAAAGCATTATGGTGTTGGAACAGGTAGACAAGTCAGTGGAATTGAATAAAGTACCAGAAATTGGTCCAAATATAAAAGTATTATACATAACAGTATCAATATAAGTACATGTGAAAAGGATAGATTTTTCAATAAGCTTTGAGAGAACTAGATAACCACTTGGAAAAAAAAATTCACATCTTAAAATTCTAGATGGATTATGTATTGTTGGTCCAAAATTTTATATATTTAGCATTCAAAATATTCTTTTGTAGAAATATTGGCACCTTGAAACAATTTTGATAATTGTCTAAATATGTTTTCACCAAGCTTATTATATTTCTCCCATCTTTTTTCTTTTTTTTTTTTTGAGTTGGAGTCTCATTCAACCTCGACCTGCTGGGCTCCGGCGATCCTTCCGTCTCAGCCTTCCAAGTAGCTAGAATTACAGACATGCGCTACCACGCCCGGCTGATTTTTTTTTTTTTTTTTTTTTATTGTAGAGATGAGGTCTCACCAAGTTGCCCAGGCGGGTCTCGAACCCGTGGGCTCAGGCAATCCACTCATCTCAGCCTCCCAAGGCGCGGGATTACAGGCTGACCCACCGAGCCCAGCTCTCTCCTATCTTCTAAGATCACCTTCCGTTTAATATATTAGGTCTTCTTCATTATTTCAACTGAAAACCCAGGGTCTTCCCCAGTATTTCTGATGATTGTTGTGGGAGGTCCGGTCTATCTTGGTTTGCTCCATTCTGCTTTCCTTTTTTTTTTTTTTTTTTTTTGAGTCGGAGTCTCACTCTGTCGCCCAGACTGGAGTGCAGTCGCCCCTCCCGGCCACCGCAGCCTCGACCTGCTGGGCTCCAGCGATCCTTCCGCCTCAGCCTTCCGAGTAGCCAGAATTACAGGCATGCGCTACCACGCCCAGCTGATTTTTTGATTTATTGTAGAGATGAGGTCTCACTGCCCAGGCAGGTCTCGAACCCACGGGCTCAGGCGATCCACTCACCTCAGCCTCCCAAAGGCGCGGGATTACAGGCTGAGCCACCGAGCCCGGCTTCTGATTTCCTAATGTCTATTACTGGTGCTGATTTTTCTCTTCCAATCTTCTCATTATGGTAGAGTCTCAATCTTCATAAATTTTATGACATGTCTCCCCTATTTTCTCAGGATGTATCACATCCTGTCATTTTCCTATGCGCATCATTATCCCTTCTTTTCTGTCCTACATTGTAAATTTTTCATCACTTAAACTGAAATTAATCATTAAAGTATTTTTCTGAAACAAACAATTCCCTTGAGATAAGTTATGCCATTAGAGGGCAGAAGAAGCTGCTGCTTTTTAAACTAGCGACGTTTTTTCCTCTCTAGAATTTTTTAAAACTACAATCTCAACTATTACACAGATGATCAATAAACATTTGAAAAAGCTGAATGCCACTGGCAATAAAACAAAAAATGCCAATAAAACAAACAAAGTTCCATTGCCTTTGGGCATTTAGAGTTCCCTCTAAGTCCAAAACCAGCCTGATTCCCTATCCTCCCAACACATTGACATTTCCACCAGGTTATGCCTATGACGGTCAGTGTTTTCATTAAGTTTGCCCAAGTCATAATACACATTCTCAATTTGCAAGCTTAATTATATTTTTTGGTTTTATTTCTATCAAAGTCGTACGTTGTTTAAAAAGTCATAAAGTCCTACAAGACTTACAACAAAAAGCTTCAGTTTCCTGCTCTAATTTATGGTACTGTTACTACAGTTCTCAAAGGCAATCAATTTCAGTTTTTGCTAATGTTCTTTAAAAAAGAAAAGAATGTTTGTTATACATAGCATATATATATATATATATATATATATATATATAATACTGCTTGATTTTTAAGTTTCAGGTATGAGTTACAACTGACTTTAGTTCTACCCTCACTCACACATACACATCTACTCTCTCCCATCCTCCCAGTAAATGTTTCGCCATTTGAATTAAATCAGAATGATGTTGTACACTATTTGGTTAGTATCTATTGTTCAGAATTGAGTCATTTGTTATACTAAGAATCCTTTCTTGTAAAATTTTATTTTTTCTAAAATAACTCATGTATTGAACCAGAAACAAACCTCCTGCCAGTATATGCAAATGAATCAAGTTTTCCACCAGTTTTATCTTTTTTCTTGGACTCTCGCTCCAAGAATCTTCTTTATATCTGTCTGATAACTGGCTACCCTCTAGGTCTGCCACAAAACTCCGATCTTGCCTGCTCCTGGGAAATGCCCTCACCTTCTCGCCAGCACTGGAGCTTCATGTCTTCCATCCTGTGTCTTTCTCTTTCTATATGTTTGCTTCTTCATCTGAGGCAGAGGACACATCTCTAATAAATTCCTAAGGAAGGGCACAAGGGAGGTACATTTTTTAGAAGTGTATAATGTCACAAATACTCTTACTTCAGTCACACACTTGACTTGTGATTTGACTTGGCATAGAATTCTGGTTTGGGAATTATTTTAGCTCATACTCAGAGGCAGCTCTCTTTCATAATCCAGCTTCTGGTGTTGCTGACAAGGTGTTCAAAGCCATTCTGATTCCTAATCCATTTATATGTGATTTTTCTCCCCCTCCCAGTGATCTTTTAGGAATTTCTTTTCATTCTGAGTACATTTTAAAAATCCAATGATACAATTTGGTGTGATTCTTTTCAAATTTATTTTGCTGAATGCTCTACGATCCCTTTCAATCTGAAAAATCACATCTTTCAGTTCTAGGAAACATTGTTTTAATACTTACAGGATAATATCCTCTTCCATTTTTTCCCCTGAATTCTTTTTCTGGGACTCATTATGTGGATATTAGATTTCCTGGACGATCCTCTAATTTTTTTTTACCCTTCTCCTATTTTCCATCTATTATGTGTGTGTGTGTGTGTGTGCATTTTCTCAACATTTTCTGATTTGTTACTTCTTTGTGGCATATTTATAATTTCTCAGAGTCCTATTTTTTTGTTTTCTGATTGTTCCCCTTTTTATAACAGCATTTCTTTCATAGATAGAACAGAACTTGTGAAGATAATGACAGGATTTTTTTTTTTTTAAGGTTTTCTTACACTTCTTGTATTTAGAAATTTGTGTGTGAGATTTGTCAAGTGGGCTCTTTTAGAGTGATCTGGTTGGGTCACTTCACTGGGGATCTTCCAGGCGTTTTTCTTGGGCTACTCCACTCTTCAGAATGGGGTTGAGAAGGCCTAACTCTAAGCCTAGCTATCCGGGAATTTTTTGGAAACAAGTAGGCTTTATTCCGTATATAAAAACCTATACACAACTCCCTCGCCCCCACCCCCATTTTCCGTCCTGCTCCCCCGTTCGCTGCTATGCCTGAAGTCCTCAAAGTGCGGAGTCCCTCTGTTCAGGGGTTTTCAAAAGGGCTGCATAGCCGGCGAGGAGTGCGTGCCTGTAGTTCCCACTCCTTGGGAGGCTGAGGCGGCAGGATCGCGGGAGCCCAGCATCTCGACTCTGGAGTGGCCGTGAGCGTGCCACTGCACTCCAGTCGGGGTGACCGAGTGAGACTCCAACTCAAAAGAGAACTGCACACTGGGACTACCTAGACTACCGAAGACGGTTTACCTCCCCCAGAGTTTTTAATTTAATACATCTCGTGGGTGGCCTGAACATTATCCATCTTTTAAAATCTCCCCTGGTGATTCCACCTTGCAGCCAAGTGTGAGAACCACTGTTCTAGGTGAACCTCTCCAGAGAATTAGCTCCAGGCTTCCACCCAGACGAGCCAGTTTGTATTCACCCCTTGGCCCTATCTGCATTCCTGCTTTCAGAGTTGTCTCTTGCCCACGTATTCTGATTCGTTTTGGACTTCTATGTTATGAATCATCGGGCTTTATGCATTTGATTTGGACCTCTGATTTTTCTGGTCTACTAAGTTAGCTACTACTTGTTCATATGAATTTCCTCTTTCAAAAATGTGTTATTAGCCGGGCTCGGGGGCTCAGCCTGTCATCCCGCGCCTTTGGGAGGCTGAGGTGAGTGGATGGCCTGAGCCCGCGGGTTCGAGACCCGCCTGGGCAGCGAGACCTCATCTCTGCAATAAATCAAAAAATCAGCCGGGCGTGGTAGCGCGTGCCTGTCATTCCGGCTACTCGGAGGGCTGAGGCGGAAGGATCGCCGGAGCCCAGCGGGTCGAGGCTGCGGTGGCCGGGAGCGGCCACTGCACTCCAGCCTGGGCGACAGAGTGAGACTCCAACTCAAAAAAAAAAAAGTGTTATTATTTTCTCTTCTACTTTTCTTGTTTGTGCCTTCTTTGACTCTCTCTGAAATAGACATAGATTCTAATTTTTTGTTTTTGTTTCTGATAAGCAAATTTCTAAAAGAAAAAATAACTCTGAGTCTCCACATACATGTGCTTTATTTTTTAACTTACAAATTATAATCTTTTTTTCCATAGACCCATTTATTTGCCCATAGGGAGGGAAAGCTATTTGACTTTTTCTTTTTTTTCCCCCAGACACAGGGTCAGGGTTTTGCTCTGTTGTCTAGGCTGGAATGCAGTGGCACAATCACAGGTCACTGCAGCCTCTAACTCCTGGGCTCAAGCGATCCTCCCCCTCAGTCCCCTAAGTGACCAGGACTACTGGTGACCACCACCATGCCTGGATAATTTTGTTTGTTTGTTTTGTGGAGTTGAGATCTCACTATGTTGCCCAGACTGGTCTGAACTCCTAGCCTCAAGTAATCCTTCTGCCTCAGTCTCCCAAAGCACTGGGATACAGTTGTGAGCCACCGTGCCTGGCCCTTGATTTTTTTTTTTAATCCAAAAGCTTTCTGGTCTTTTCATAGTGTCTTGTTCTTTTCTTTTTTGTTTTTCTTCTTTATTTAGTTTAAGTAGTATCTATTTTTGCTCTTCTGATTTCAAACATAGTATACATTTGTTTTGAACAATTTGGGAATTACAGAAAAACATAAAGAAGAAAATTAAAATTACTTTAATTCTACAACTCAGTGATATTTTATTTCCTTCTAAGTTTATATGATTTTCTTTTTTTTTTTTTTTCCTTTTTATCTTTTTTATTTTAAAGATGTGGAGTACAGTTCAGGGTTAGGTATACAAATGTTCATTATGCGAATACCCTTGTTGATGAAATGTGTACTCCCCCTTCCCCAGGCAGACTCCCACTACTGCCAATCCCGCTTCCCCACGGCCCTCCCAGCAGTTTCCTGCTACTGTCAATCCTTTTCTTACAGTATTACGATAATTGTTCAAGGTCTGCTTATGAGTGAGAACATATGATTCAGTTCTTTGTTTCTGTGAAAGATCACTCAGTACTATAGACTCTGAGTCCATACAGGTTGCTGTGAGGTTCATGATTTTGTTCTTTTTTATGACTGCATAATATTCTATCGTGTATATGTACCACATTTTTTAATCCAGTCCTCTCGATGGCCAGCGTGGTTGGTTCCATGTTCTAGCTACTGTGAACAATGCTGCGATAAACATACGTGTGCAGGCATTTTTTTATAGAATGATTTGTGTTCTTCCAGGTATATTCCCAGTAGGGGGATTGCAGGGTCGTATGGAAGGCTGATTTTTAGATCCTTTATGAATCACCACACTGTTTTCCACAGAGGCTGTACTAGTTTACACTCCCACCAACAGTGTAGAAGTATTTCCTTTTCGCTGCATACTCTCTAGCATCTGTTGTTTTTTGAGTTATTGATAGCCATCCTGACTGAAGTTAGATGGTATCTCAGTGTAGCTTTAATTTGCATTTCTTTGATGATTAGTGAGACTGAGCATTTTTTCATGTATCTGTTGGTTGCTTGTATGTCTTCTTTTGAGAAGTGTCTATTCATATATTTTGCCCACTTAGTAATAGTAAAAAAACACTTAGTGGTTTTTTTTCTTTTCGGCATGTTTGAGTCCCTTGTGGATCCTAGATGTTAGGCCTTTGTCGGATATACAGTTGGTGAATTTTTTTTCCGTCTGTGGGCTGTCTCCCCACTCTCTTGATTATTTCTTTGGCTTTACAGAAGCTTGTCAGTTTGATGAGGTCCCACTTGTCTATCTTATCTCTTATGGCTTGGGCACTTGGGGTTTTGATCAGGAATTGGTTGCCAGTTCCAATTTCCATAAGGGTGTTTCCTGCTTTTTCTAAGATTCTTATAGTTTGAGGTTTTACATTTAGGTCTTTGATCCACTTTAGAGTTAATTTTTGTGTGTGGTGATAGGTAGGGATCTTGTTTTAATCTGCATGTGGTTAGCCAGTTTTCCCAGCACCATTTACAGAATAAGTTCTGTTTTCCCAGTTGTTGATGATGGATACTTTGTTGAAGATGAGTTGGTTGAGAAATTGAGGTTTGAATTTCTGGAATCTCTATCCTATTCCATTGGTCTATATGCCTGTTCTTGTATCAATATCAGGCTGTCTTGTTTATTGTAGCTTTATTATCGAGTTTAAAGTCTGAGAGTGTGATACCTCCTGCTTTTTTTTTTTTTTTTTTTTTTGCTGAGGATTGTTTGGTGATTCGTGGTCATTTATACTTCCATATGAATTCCTATATTGTCATTTCCAGTTCTGAGAAGAATGCTGCTGGTAATTTGATGGGTATTGCATTAAATCTGTAGATTGCCTTGGGTAGGATGGACATCTTAACAATGTTGATTCTTCCAATCCATGAGCATGGAATATTTTTCCATTGGTTTGTGTCATCTTTGATTTCTTTGAGCAGTGTTTTATAGTTTCCATTGTAAAGGTCTTTCATGTGTCTGGTTAGTAAGATGCCAAGGTATTTGATTTTTTCCTGGCTCTTGTGAATGGGATTGTGCTTTTTATTTGGGTTTCTGTTTGTTTATTGTTGGTGTGTAGAAATGCGACTATCTTGCTCATTTCTTTTATACCCTGAGGCTTTGCCAAAGTCCTTTATCAGTGCAAGGAGGTTTTCGACAGGTTCTCTTGGGTCTTCAAGGTATAGAATCATGTCTGTAAAGAGGAATAACTCGACTTCCTCTTTTCCTATTTGGATACCCCTGCTCTCCTTCTCTTGTGTGATTGCTCTAGCTAGGACTTCCAAAGCTATGTTGAAAAGGAGAGGTGAGAGTGGGCATCCTTGTCTTATTCCAGTTGATTTGGGGAGAATTCCATGTTTCTCAATTGCCTGGTTTCAATTTCTGTCTGTTTAGCAGTATGCAGGCTGTGGGTTTCTCGTAGATGGCCCTTACTATTTTGAGGTATGTTCCATCTTTGCCTAGATGTTACATCAAGGGTTTTTATCAGGAAGTGGTGCTGAATTTTGTCAAAAGCTTTTTCATCGTCTAATGATATAATCATTTGATTTTTGTTTTTACATTTGTTGATGTATTTAATTACATTTATGGTCTTGTGGATGTTGAACCAGCCCTGCATCCTGGGGATGAAGCCTACTTGGTCATGGTGGATGATTTTTGAGATGTGTTGTTGAATCTGATTTGCAAGGATCTTGTTGAGAATTTTAGGATCGGTATTCATCAAGGATATTGGTCTGTAGTTCTCTTTCTCTGTTGAATCTTTACCTGGTTTGGGTATCGATGTGATGTTAGCTTCATAAAATGATTTGGGGAGAGTTTCATCTTTCTCGATCGCCTGAAATACTGTCAGTAGGATTGGTATCAGTTCCTCCTTGTATGTTTTGTAGAATTCTGCTGGAAAGTCTGTAATTTTCTTGATTCTTTTACTTTTTTTTTTTTTTGAGTTGGAATCTCTCTGTTACCTAGGCTGGAGTGCAATGACACAGTCATAGCTCACTGTAGCCTCAACCTCCTGGGCTCAGGCGATACTTTCACCTCAGCCTCCCAAGTAGCTGGGACTACAAGCACCCACCACCACACCTAGCTAATTTTTAAAAAATTTTTTGTAGAGACGAAGTCTCACTATATTGCCCAGGCTTGTTGTGAACTCGTGGGCTCAAGTGATACTCCTGCCTCAGCCTCCCAAAGTGCTAGTATTACAGGTGTGAACCACCATGCCCAGCCCCTGTTCTTGTAAAAAATGTTTCATTGTTACTATTTTATTTTATGAACGTGGAATACATTTAAATGGAATACATTGAATAGGGAATACATTTAAAAGTTAACACAATTTTTAAAACAATTTTTGTTTTTTGTCACATATATGATTTTTGTATATGTATATAGATAGAAGTATATACATATGCTGCATCCTGCGTGGCTGGGTGGTAAAGGATCTTGAAAGAGGAACAGCGTGGTATAACACAATTCACAAAACACTTTTAGAACTAGAAGGTGGGGGAACCAGGGAGCACTCTGCCTCACAGGACAAAGGCCCTGAGTTTCTTACTCATCAGACTTTTATTAGTACAAAATGACATAGTTAAGTAAGCCTTCAAGGACAAAGTACAGGCGGTGCAAAGAAAACTCCCAGTTTTGATCTTAGAAAACTTTTGTGATAAAGCATGTCTGTTTACAAAATATAGTGCAGTTGCTTGCAAGACAATGTATAACTTTTATCTTTTCTAACACAACAGACACTGCACTTTTAGAACTTGCCTCAGCATACATGCCTATCTGGTTTTGCCATTATAGATATTCTTGGCTGGTTGTGACTTTGCACACACACCAAGTATGTTTACAGCAGAGTTCAAGCAGGGCAGTGGTCTCCAACATACATGTACATATGTGACTATACATATATATA